>NC_063250.1:0-44692 GCF_020740725.1 Corvus hawaiiensis
GTATGAGGGCAATCCTTGCACGAGGACGATCCTTGCACGAGGATGGGTCTTGCACAAGGATGGGCCTTGCATGAATGTCGGCCTTGCACAAGGACAATCCTTGCACAAGGACAACCCTTGCACAAGGACAACCCTTGCACGAGGACGGGCCTCGCACGATTCCTTCCCTTGCACAAGGACGGTCTTTGCACGAGGGTGGGCCTTACACAAGGGCAATCCTTGCACGAGGATGGGCCTTACACGGGATGATCCCTTCCACGAGGGTCAGCCTTGCACAAGGGTCAGCCTTGCACGAGGGTGGGCCTGGTGCCAGAGTGGGCCTTGCACGAGGACGGGCCTCGCACGATTACTTCTCTTGCACAAGGACGATCCTTGCACGAGGGTGGGCCTGGTGCCAGAGCAGGCCTTGCACGAGGACAACCCTTGCACAAGGATGGGCCTCACACGAGGGTGGGCCTGGTGCCAGAGTGGGCCTTGCACGAGGACAATCCTTGCACGAGGATGGGCCTTGCACGATTCCTTCCCTTGCACGAGGACGGTCTTTGCATGACGGTGTCCCTTGCACAAGAACAATCCTTGCACGAGGAAGGGCCTTACACGGGATGGTCCCTTGCACAAGGATGGGCCTTGCACGAGGATGGGCCTTGCATGAGGACAATCCTTGCACAAGGATGGGCCTTGCACGATTACTTCCCTTGCACGAGGACAATCTTTGCACGAGGACATCTCTCACACGAGGATGGGCCTTGCACGAGGGCCGTCCTCGCACGAGGATGCTCCTGGTGCCAGAGCGGGCCTTGCACGAGGACAATCCTTACACACGAGATCATCCCTTGCACAACTCCTCCCCTTGCACAAGGACGGCTCTTTGCACGAGGATGGGGGAGGGGTCCCCGCCGGGCCCGTCCCCGTGCAAGGGCGCCCCTCCCCCCCCCCCCCCCGCCCTCGTGCGAGGCCAGCCCGGTGCGTGAGCGTGAGCGTGAGGCGGGCGTGTGACGGCGGAGTGTGGAGGGGGGGCCTTGCACACTCGTGTGAGGCACGGGGGGGGGTGGCGGGGGGTGTGCAAGGGGGGGGTTGGGGCACAAGGATCGTCCCCGGCGCCGTGCGTCGCACGAGGGTGGCGTGGAAGGGCTGGGCCTTGCACCAGGGAGGGCCTTGCACGCTCAGGGGTGCACGGGGAGCTGTTTGCACACTCACCGTTGCACGAGGACCCTGTTTGCACACTCACCGCTGGACGAGGCTCCCCCTTGCACACTCACAGCTGCTCAGTGACACCCCTTGCACACTCACAGCTGCACAAGGACCATGCTCTTGCACGGGGATCCCCCTTGCACACTCACAGCTGCTCAGGGACAGCCCTTGCACACTCACAGCTGCACGAGACTCTTCCTTTGCACGGGGATCCCCCTTGCACACTCACAGCTGCTCAGGGACAGCCCTGGCACGCTCACCATGACGTGAGGACAGCCCTTTGCACACTCAAGAGTTGCACAAGGAGCACTCCCAATGCACGGGGATCCCCCTTTGCACGCTCACAGCTGCTCAGGGACAGCCCTTGCACACTCACAGCTGCACGAGGCCACCCTTTGCACACTCACAGCTGCACAAGGACTCTTCCTTTGCACGGGGATCCCCCTTGCACACTCACAGCTGCTCAGGGATACCCCTTGCACACTCATAGTTGCACAATAACACCCTTTGCACACCCACAGCTGCACGAGGACCCTTCCCTTGCATGAGGATCCCCCCTTGCACGCTCACAGTTGCACGAGGACCCTGTTTGCACACTCACAGCTGCTCAGGGACACCCCTTGCACACTCACAGCCGCACGAGGACCCTTCCCTTGCACGGGGCTCCCCCTTGCACACTCACAGCTGCACAAGGACACCCCTTGCACACTCACAGCCGCACGAGGACCCTTCCCTTGCACGGGGCTCCCCCTTGCACACTCACAGCCGCACGAGGGCCCTTCCCTTGCACGGGGCTCCCCCTTGCACACTCACAGCCGCACGAGGGCCCTTCCCTTGCACGGGGCTCCCCCTTGCACGCTCACAGCCGCACCGGGACGCTCCTTTGCACGCCCCCCATTGCACCAGGCCCCTCTTTTGCACACTCGCACCAGCACCCGGCCCCTCCCCAGGGCACCAGGCCCCCCCTTGCACGCCCGGCCCCTCCCCCCCCGTTGCACACTCGCCCCCCCCCCCGGGGGTCTGGGTGCTGGAATGTCGCTGCGATGCCGATAAGGTGCCAAAGGGGGGGGAAGGGAGGGGATTTGGGATTTTGGGGGGGGGGGGCCCGGGATAGTGGGGGGGCCCCGACTCCGGAGGGGGGGAGGGGAGGGGAGGGGGAGGGGCCCCTGAAGTGGGGGGGGGGGCCCCCTTTGGGGGTGCAAAAACGCTGCGGGGGTGGGGGGGGGAGGGGGCGGGCCCCGAATATTTGGGGGGGGGGCCTCCCTCTGGGGGGGGGGGGGAGGGGCTGCCCTAAATTGGGGAGAGGGGGGTCCCCAATATCCTGGCGGGGGTGGGGGGGGGGGGTCTTTGCGATTTTGGGGGGGTCCCTGTGCATGGGGGGGGGGGGTCAAACCCCTCCCCCCCAGTTTGGGGGTGACTGGAAGCCCCCTCCCCCCACCTCCCAGTATCCCCAGTGCCCCCCTCCCCAGTCTCGTACTGGTCCCTGTGTCCCCTTCCCCGTCCCCTCTCCCAAACTTCTGGGGGTCTCCCCATCACCGGTGCCCTCCACCCCCTCACCTCAAATTTTTGGGGACCCCCACCAAAACTTCTATGGGGTCCCCCAAATTCTATGGGGCCCATAAACCTCTCTGGGCCCCCCGCCCCCCCCCAAATTTTATGGGGAACCCCCAAATTTTATGGGATCCCCAAATTTTATGGGGCCTCGCAGCCTCCTAAGGGACCTCCAAACCCGATGGGGTCACCCCAAAACCTCTATGGGGGGGCCCCCCCCCCAATTTCTATGGGGCCCGTAAACCTCGATGGGACCCCCACCCTCAGCTTCTATGGGGTCCACAACCATTTGTGGGGACCCCCCAATTTCTATGGGACCCTCCCCCCCAAAATTCATGGGGGGGGGGAACCTTCCCTCTTCCACGGGGCCCCCCAATTTCTATGGGACCCCCCCCATCCTCCAGCCCCCTCCCCAATATGGGGCAGGGACCCCCCAAAATCTCCTCCAGAGCCCCTCTCCCCCCCCCACCGCCCCTTCCCCTCCCCTCCCCCACCCCTCAGGTGCCCCCCCCCGCTTTCCGGGGCCTCTCCCCTCCCCCACCGGGGAACCCGAAACTGGGGGGGGTGGGGGCCGTGCTGGGGGGGAGGGGCGCGGGGGGAGCCCCCCCCCCGGAGCCCCCGGCCCCTCCCCCCGCCAGGAAGCCGCGCTCGGGGTCGGGGAGGACGAGGGCGAGGGGGAGGGGAAAGGGGAAGGGGTACGCGGCCACCAAGCGGGGCCCGAAGGACAACGGGAACGCGGCGGGGGCCGGAGGGACGCGGGGACCCCCCCCTCGGTGTCCCCGGCACCCCGGAGCCGTCCCCAAGCTCGGGGTCCCCTCCCCCGGGCCGGCACAGCAGCGCCAGCGGCTGCTCCTGCACCGGGAACCCCCCGGCGCCGTCCCCGCCCGTGGCAACCCCGGTGGTACCCCCGGTAGCCCCCCCGGCGTCACCCGCGGCTGGCGGCGCCGCGTTGGCGAGCCCCGGGGACGGCGGGACCCCCCCCTTTATCCGCCGGGCCTTCCTCCCTGCCCGCGGCCGGCGGCGTGTAGGCGATGACCGTGGCGGGGGCCGGTGAGCGCGGTGACCTCGGTGGCGACCGCGGTGGTGGCGGCGACCTCGTTGGCGGTGGCGACCTCGTCGGTGGCGGCGACCTCGGCGGTGGTGGCGACCTCGGCGGCGATCCCGGCGAGCGCTGGCGGTGCCGCTGCGCGTGGCGGCTGAGCGCGGCCGCCGTCTTGCACACCTTGGCGCAGGTGGGGCAGGTGAAGCGCAGCGACGGTCGCCGCCCCACGCGGCCCGCGGGGGCCGTTCCCGGGGCGAGCGGCGGCACCGCGGCGGCGGCGGCTTCGTGTAGCCGCTGGTGCTTGCGCAGCTTCCGCAACGCCGGGAAGCTCTTCCCGCACGCCCGGCCACGGGTGGTGCCGCTCGCGGCGCCGCGGGGCATCCCCGGGCTCCCGTGGGCCACCGGCAGCGGCGCGGCGCTCGCCGTTGTCGTTGTCGCCGTCGTCGCCCGGCGCCCGGCGCAGCGAGCGCAGCTTGCGCCGCCAGCGCGGCTTCTTGGCCCCGGGAGTCCCGGTGCCACCGGTGCCACCACCTCCGGGGGTCCCGGTGCCGCCGGCCGCCTTCTTTTTGGGCTTGTAGGAGTAGTAGGGCCGCCAGAGCCGGTCCTCGGCGTCGCTGTCGTTGTCATTGTCCCCGCGCTGGGTGTCACCGTCGCCGCCGCCGCCGCCGCCGCCGTCGCCGCGCAGGTCGGTGCCGGAGATGCGGCGTTTGACGATGGCCTCCTCGCCGATGCGCACGGTGATCTGGCACAGCCCCTCGCCCGCCGCCGAGCCCGCGTACGCCGGCTTGGCCACGTAGGTCATGGTGCGACCGCCACCGGTGCTGCCGCCACCGCCCACCGCCACCGGCACCGCTGCCCGCGGAGGGGTTTTGAGGGGTGGTGGCCGCGGCCGCGGTGCCCTCGGCGGCCGCCGCGGCCGCGCGCTGGGCCTCGATGTAATCGCGCAGCACCTGCTTCTTGATGGGCACCGCCGGCGTCACCGGTGCCGCCGCCGGCCCTTCGGGCAGCCCCGGCGGTTCCTCGCCGGCCCGGCCGTTGTAGGCGATGACCGACGCGGCACCGCTGCCGCCGCCCGCCCTGCACGATGACCGAAGGCGCCGCGCGGCCGTAGGCGATGACCGAAGCGGGCTCCGGCCGCGGCGCGGGGTAGGCGGTGACGGCGGCGTCCCCCGGCGTGGGCCGGCGGTAGCACGGCCCCGTCGGGCACCGCGCCTTGGCTGTAGGTCTTGTAGGGCCGCTTGTGCGCCCGCATGGGCAGCAGGCGGTAGAGCTTGAGCGCGTTGAGCTTGGGCCGGTAGCCGCCGTTGGGCGTCTTCTCGGAGGCGATGAGCCCCGGGCTGATGCCGTGGAAGGCTTTTTGGTGCGTCTTGAGGTTGTAGTAGGTGACGAAGGTGTCCCAGCAGAAGATGCACTGGTAGCGGCGCTCGCCCGTGTGCCACACCTCGTGCTTGGTGCGGTACTCGGCCAGCGCGAAGACCTTGTCGCAGTAGCGGCACGGGTACTTGCGGCGCCACGAGTGGACGTTGGCGTGGCGCTTCAGGCTGGACAGCGTCATGTAGGAGCGCTGGCACACGCCGCACAGGTACAGCACCTGCCCGTCCACCACCTTCACCAGCGGCTCCTGCTCCGCGCCGGGCTCCAGCGCGCGGTGACGCAGCAGCAGCGCCTTCTTGGCCGCTTTCGGCGCCGCCGTGCTGGCCGCGGTGGCGGTGGTGGCGGTGGTGGTGGTGACCGCGCCGGCGGTGACGGCGCCGGTTGCGGTGGTGGCGGCGGTGTCGGCGGCGGTGTCGCCGTCGCCGTCGCGACAGCCGACCTCGTGCGTCTGCAGGCGCTTGACGTGGATGAAGCTCTTGCCGCAGTGCCGGCAGCACAGCCCGCGGCGCCCGCGGTGCAGCTTGGCGTGGAAGCCCAGCGCGGCCGCCGAGCTGAAGCCGCGCCCGCACAGCCCGCACCGCAGCGCCGCCGGCGACGAGGGGCGACGCCGGCGACACCGGGGACGGAGACGCCGTCACCGTGTCCCCGCCCGGCGCCGTCTCCCCGCCCGTGGTCGCCGTCTCACCGGGCCGCGCCGGGCAGGTCAGGTCCACGGGGGCCGCGGGTGCTCGGGGGTCCCCCGCCGGCCCCGCCGGTGGAGGGGGGGTCCAGGTGCCGTTCATGTCGCGCGGCGGGGGCCCGGCCTCCAGCCCCTGCAGCGAGGGGATGCCGAGGCGCCGGCCCACGGCCCCCAGCGCCCGCGCGCGGCCGCCGGCGAGGGCACGGCCAGGCGCGAGTTGTAGATGAAGTTGAGGACGTCCGAGAAGACGCCGGCCTGGACGCCCGGCAGCTCCAGCACCTGGGCGGGCGAGGGGCAGGTGGGCTCCTGGGCCAGCGCCCGCTTGAAGAAGGGGCTGGAGGCTGCCAGGACGTTCTTATGGGCGCGGAATTTGGTGTCCTCGGCGATGATGGTGACGTCGCAGAACTGGCCCCGCAGGCGCTGCTCATTCAGCTCCAGCAGCAGCGCCCGGCAGTGCCCGGCGTCCGACACCTCCACGACCGGAGCCATCCCCGCGCCGGCCACCTGGGAGAGGGGGGGACAGCGGGGTTGGGGTCAGCTGGGTGGGTGGGGGTCAGGATTTGAGGTCACCTGGGTGCTTTCTGTGGGGCTGGGGGAATGGCTGGGTGCTCTTTTTGGGGTCTGCTGCGTGGTTGAATCCTTTATCTGGTGCCAGCTGCGTGGGCGGGGCCACGATTTGGGGTCACCGAGACACCTGGTTCACTATTTGGGGTCATCTGCATGATTGGATCCCCTTCTTGGGGTCACCTGGGTCCCATATTTAGGGTCACCCAGGCACCTGGGTCCCATATTTGGGGTCACCCAGATACCTGGGTCCCATATTTGGGGTCACCCAGGCACCCGGTTCAATATTTGGGGTCACCTGGGTCCCATATTTGGGGTCACCCAGGCACCTGGTTCACTATTTGGGGTCATCTGGGTCCCTTATTTGGGGTCACCCAGGCACCTGCTTCACTACTTGGGGTCACCTGCATGGCTGGATCCCCTATTTGGGGTCACCTGGGTCCCATATTTGGGGTCACCCAGACACCTGGTTCACTATCTGGGGTCACCCAGGCACCTGGGTCCCTTATTTGGGGTCACCCAGGCACCCGATTCACTATTTGGGGTCATCTGAGTCCCTTACTTGGGGTCATCCAAACATCTGGGTCCCATATTTGGGGTCACCCAGGCACCCGCTTCAATATTTGGGGTCACCTGGGTCCCTTATTTGGGGTCACCCAGACACCTGCTTCACTACTTGGGGTCACCTGCATGGCTGGATCCCCTATTCGGGGTCACCTGGGTCCCATATTTGGGGTCACCCAGGCACCTGGGTCCCTTATTTGGGGTCATCTGAGTCCCTTATTTGGGGTCCCTCTGTCCTGGGGGTCACTGTGGGCCCGAGGGTCACTCGGGGGTTTTGGGGTCCCCCTGTTTCTTGGGTCACTCTGGGTTTGGGGGTCCCAAGGGTCACTCTGGGGTTTTGGGGTCCCCTTGTCCCAGGGCTCGCTCCGGGGTTTTGGGGTCCCCCTGTCCCGGGGGTCACTGTGGGCCCGAGGGTCACTCGGGGGTTTTGGGGTCCCCCTGTCCCCGTCCCGGGGGTAGCTCTGGGGTTTTGGGGTCCCCTTGTCCCTTGTCCAGGGGGTCGCTCTGGGGTTTTGGGGTTCCCCTGTCCCCGTCCCGGGGGTCGCTCGGGGGTTTTGGGGTCCCCCTGTCCCCGTCCCGGGGGTCGCTGCCCCCCCCCCGGCCCCGCGGAGCCATTTTGTGTCGGGGCCTGCCCGGCCTGAGGCGGCTCAAAATGGCGGCGGCGCCGCGAGCGCGGGGGGACCGGGACCGAACCACCGGGAAAGAACCGTGGGGGGAGCAAGGGCAGAACCACCGGGGAGGAACCGTGGGGGGAACCGGGGACGGACCCACAGCGGGACCCTGACCCACAGCTGGACCCTGACCCACAGCTGGACCCACGGCTGGACCCTGACCCACAGCCGGACCCACAGCGGGACCCTGACCCACAGCCGGACCCACAGCCGGACCCACGGCTGATCCACAGCCGGACCCACAGCCAGACCCACGGCTGACCCACAGCTGGACCTTGACCCACAGCCGGACCCACAGCCGGACCCTGACCCACAGCCGGACCCACAGCCGGACCCACGGCTGATCCACAGCCGGACCCACAGCCAGACCCACGGCTGACCCACAGCTGGACCTTGACCCACAGCCGGACCCACAGCCGGACCCTGACCCACAGCCGGACCCACGGCTGACCCACAGCGGGACCCTGACCCACAGCCGGACCCACAGCTGGACCTTGACCCACAGCTGACCCACAGCCAGACCCTGACCCACAGCTAGACCCTGACCCACAGCTGGACGCACAGCTGGACCCATGGCTGACCCACAGCTCTGACCGTGACCCACAGCTCTGCCCCATGGCTGACCCACAGCTGGACCCATGGCTGGACCCACAGCCACACCCTGACCCACAGCTCTGCCCCATGGCCGGACCCACAGCCCGACCCTGACCCATGGCCTGACCCTGACCCACAGCTCTGCCCCACGGCCGGACCCACAGCCCAACCCTGACCCACGGCCTGACCCTGACCCACAGCTCTGCCCCACAGCCGGACCCACAGCCCGACCCTGACCCATGGCCTGACCCTGACCCACAGCTCTGCCCCACGGCCGGACCCACGGCCAGACCCACAGCATCTCCCCCAAGCCCCGGGGCTGCCCCACAGCCCCCCCATGACCTCAACCAACCCCGGCCTGACCCACGGCCAGCCCAGAGCCTGCCCCCCACCCCACCACCCCGTACCCCCCCCAGTGCCCCCCCAGTGCCCACCTGTGCGCGGGGCCCTCATGGACTGGGTGTTGCTGCTCCGGGGGTCCTCGGGGAGGGGTCACAGCCGGCCGGGCCTCCTGGAGGGGGGCGGATGCGGAGAGAGGGGTCACAACAGGCGGATTTGGGGGTGTCCAGGGGAGGGGGTGACAACAGCCGGACACGGGTGACAAAGTGGGGGGAGGAGGGGGAGTGTCCGGTGTGACGTCATTGTCACAGCAAAGGGACAGGTGTGGTGACATCATTGGGGTGAGGGGTGTGATGTCATCAGGCAGAGAAGTGATGTCATGGAGGGTTTTTTTTGGGGGGCAGGTGTGACATCATTGTGACATCAGTGACATCACCGGGGAGTTGGGGGGGGGGGAGGGGCGAGGAATCGGGCTGGTATGACGTCACCAGCACCGCGAGGGGGTGTGACGTCATTGGCAGGGTGGTCATGGGCGGTGTGATGTCACCGGGAGGGGACGCGTGTGACAACACAGGGGGAGAGCCGGGGGGGGGGGGGAGAGGTGTCAGGGGTGGTGTGACGTCATCAGAGTGACGTCGTGGGGGGGTGTGTCACACGCGGGGGGGGTGGGGACACGGGGGGGGTGGGGGAGGGGCACCGCGCTGGGGGTGACGCGGGGTGGGGACACCCCGGGCGGGGCCAACCTGACGCAGCCGCTACAACCGGAACCCCACGGGGATTTTGGGGAGGGGGACACAGCCGGAGGGACCCCCCCCCGCCCCACCCCCTACACCCCGCCCCCGAGCCCCCCAACCCCTCCCCACCCCCATCACCCGGAACAACCCGCGAGGAGACCCCGCGACCCCCCCGGGGGAACACCCCGAGTGTCACCGGGGGGGGAGGGGGCGACACCCACCCCTCCCCCCCGCTCTGTGTCCCCCCCTCCCCCCCCGGTACCCCCGGAGCCGCCTGACAGCGGAGTCCCGTCCGCGACGTCACCGGGGGGGGGGGGGGGGGGAGTGTCACCCAACTGTTGCCATGGAAACACCCCCCTCTCCCCCCCCACAGCCCCCCTCAGACCCCTCCCCTCCCTCCCTCCCCTCCCCCGCCCAGGACACACCTTTAACCTGCGGCCAATCAGGCGGCAGAGAGCGTCAGGCCACGCCCACCCCCCGGGACCACGCCCATACCCTCCAATTGGAGGGGGCGCGCCGCTGACGTCATGGGCTCACCTGGATGCTCATTGGCTGGGCTGGGAGTGACGTCACGGGGCCCCGTCCTGCCGCGGGCGGTGTTAAAGGAGCAGGCGGAGGCTGCGGGGGCGGAGCCAGAGAGGGCGTGGTCAGAGGGGGCGTGGCCAGAAGGGGCGGGGTTTGGGGGAGTGGGGGGAGGGGACGCGGAAGCGTCACCGCGTCACGGGCGGGATGGGGACACGCGACCCCCGCAGGTGTGTGACACAAACGCACACGCGTGTGCAACACACGCACAACACCTGCCCAAACACACACACGGAGCTGAGAGCAGAGCGCACACGCGTGTGCAACACACGCACAACACCTGCCCAAACACACACACGGAGCTGGGGGCAGAGCGCACACGCGTGTGTGACACGCACACAACACCTGCACACCCAGAGGTGTGCAACACACACACAACACCTGCCCACACACACACACGGAGCTGGGGGCAGAGCGCACACGCGTGTGCGACACACACACAACACCTGCACACACACACACACAGAGCTGAGGGCAGAGCACACACGCGTGTGTGACACGCACACAACACCTGCACAGACACACACACGGAGCTGAGAGCAGAGCGCACACGCGTGTGTGACACGCACACAACACCTGCACACACACAGAGCTGAGGGCAGAGCGCACACGCGTGTGTGACACGCACACAACACCTGCACACCCAGAGGTGTGCAACACACACACAACACCTGCACACACACACACACAGAGCTGAGGGCAGAGCGCACACGCGTGTGTGACACGCACACAACACCTGCACACACACACACACACACGGAGCTGAGAGCAGAGCGCACACGCGTGTGTGACACACACACAACACCTGCACAGACACACACACAGAGCTGAGGGCAGAGCACACACGTGTGTGCAACACACACACAACACCTGCACACACACACACAGAGCTGAGAGCAGAGCGCACACGCATGTGTGACACGCACACAACACCTGCACACCCAGAGGTGTGCAACACACACACAACACCTGCACACACACACACAGAGCTGAGAGCAGAGCGCACACGCGTGTGTGACACGCACACAACACCTGCACACCCAGAGGTGTGCAACACACAAACACCTGCCCACACACACATACAGAGCTGAGAGCAGAGCACACACGCGTGTGCAACACACACACAACACCTGCACACACACACACAGAGCTGAGAGCAGAGCGCACACGCGTGTGTGACACGCACACAACACCTGCACAGACACACACACGGAGCTGAGAGCAGAGCACACACGGGTGTGTGACACGCACACAACACCTGCACACACACACACACGGAGCTGAGAGCAGAGCGCACACGCGTGTGTGACACACACACAACACCTGCACAGACACAGAGCTGAGGGCAGAGCGCACACGCGTGTGTGACACGCACACAACACCTGCACACCCAGAGGTGTGCAACACACACACAACACCTGCCCACACACACACAGAGCTGAGGGCAGAGCGCACACGCGTGTGTGACACGCACACAACACCTGCACAGACACACACACAGAGCTGAGGGCAGAGCACACACGTGTGTGCAACACACACACAACACCTGCACACACACACACGGAGCTGAGAGCAGAGCGCACACGCGTGTGCGACACACACACAACACCTGCACACACACACACGGAGCTGAGAGCAGAGCGCACACGCGTGTGCAACACACACACAACACCTGCACACACACACACAGAGCTGAGAGCAGAGCGCACACGCGTGTGCGACACACACACACCTGCACAGACACAGAGCTGAGAGCAGAGCGCACACGCGTGTGCGACACACACACAACACCTGCACACACACACACAGAGCTGAGGGCAGAGCACACACGTGTGTGCAACACACACACAACACCTGCACACACACACACACGGAGCTGAGAGCAGAGCGCACACGCGTGTGTGACACGCACACAACACCTGCACAGACACAGAGCTGAGAGCAGAGCGCACACGCGTGTGTGACACGCACACAACACCTGCACACCCAGAGGTGTGCAACACGCACACAACACCTGCCCACACACACACACAGAGCTGAGAGCCGAGCGCACACGCGTGTGTGACACGCACATAACACCTGCACACACACACACACGGAGCTGAGAGCAGAGCGCACACGCGTGTGTGACACGCACACAACACCTGCACACCCAGAGGTGTGCAACACACAAACACCTGCCCACACACACACACAGAGCTGAGAGCAGAGCGCACACGCATGTGTGACACGCACACAACACCTGCACACACACACACAGAGCTGAGGGCAGAGCGCACACGCGTGTGTGACACACACACAACACCTGCACAGACACACACACAGAGCTGAGGGCAGAGCACACACGTGTGTGCAACACACACACAACACCTGCCCACACACACACACATAGAGCTGAGAGCAGAGCGCACACGCGTGTGTGACACGCACACAACACCTGCACAGACACAGAGCTGAGGGCAGAGCACACACGTGTGTGCAACACACACACAACACCTGCAGACACAGAGCTGAGAGCAGAGCGCACACGTGTGTGCAACACACACACAACACCTGCCCACACACACACAGAGCTGGGGGCAGAGCACACAGGCGTGTGTGACACGCACACAACACCTGCCCACACACACACTCATAGAGCTGAGAGCAGAGCGCACACGCGTGTGTGACACGCACACAACACCTGCACAGACACAGAGCTGAGGGCAGAGCACACGCGTGTGTGACACGCACACAACACCTGCACACACACACAGAGCTGAGGGCAGAGCACACAGGCGTGTTGAACACACGCAACTCCTGCACACACACACAGAGCTGAGGGCAGAGCGCACACGCGTGTTGAACACACGCAACTCCTGCACACACACACACAGACAGCTGAGAGCAGAGTGCACGTTTGACACGGACACACAACACCTGCACACACACAGAACTGAGGGCAGAGCGCACACACGTGTGACACACACAAGACGCACTGTGCACACCCACGCGTGCCACACGCAGGGCACAGCACAGGCGGTGCAGGCACGTCAGCGACAGGCGTGAGGTACAACCGGACACGGAGCTGGCACGGGCACGCAGGGACCTGATGCACAACCACACACAGACACACAACCACACACGGATACACAACCACACACGGACACACAGTTACACACAGACACAGAGTTCACACGGACACGTGGCTGGACACGGACACAGAACCGCACATGGACGCACAGCCGGACACAGACACACAGTTACACACGGACACACAACCGGACACAGAGCTGTTACACCCGCACACGGACACACAACCAGACATGGACACACAACCAGACATGGACGCACACCTGCACACGGACACACAGTTACACACGGACACGTGACCGGACATGGACACAGAACTGCACATGGACACACAACCGGACACAGACACACAGTTACACACGGACACACAACTGCACATGGACACACAGCCAGACACAGACACACAACCGCACACAGACACACAGTTACACATGGACACACAACCGCACATGGACACACAGCCAGACACAGACACACAACCGCACACAGACACACAGTTACACATGGACACACAACCGCACATGGACACACAGCCAGACACAGACACACAACCGCACACGGACACGTGACCGGACACGGACACAGAACTGCACATGGATGCACAACCGGACACAGACACACAGTTACACACGGACACACAACCGCACATGGACACACAGCCAGACAGGGACACACAACCGCACACAGACACACAGTTACACACGGACACACAGCCAGACACAGACACAAAGTTACACACGGACACACAGACACACAACCGGACGTGGACCTGACACCCTCACAGACGGACACACAACACTCACAACCACATGTGGATCCACAACCGCGCACGGATACAACACGCACAGAGCCGCATAACCCACACACAGCTGCACCCGGACGCACGGTTACACACGGAAACGACACACGGACACACAGCCGTGCACGGGCGTGACACAGACCCGCGCAGGGACACGCGGCACAACCAGACGTGGATGTACAACCGCACGGGGGGACACATGACGCTCACGGCAACACGCAGGTGCACAACTGCACTCAAACCACCCCCACACAACCCTCACACGGACAAACAACCCCCACACGGACGCCTGACACACGCAGACGCTTCGCACGCAGAGACACAACCGCACAGGGACACTCGGCACGCAGAGACACAACTGCTCACACACAGAACACCCGCACACGGACAAACAACCCCCTCCCACGACCCTCGAACGGATGCACAACCGCACGGGGACACTCAGCACGCAGAGGGACAACAACCGCACACGGCTGCAACACGGCTGCAGATGGACAAACAGCCCTCACTCGGATGCACAGCCGCATGCAAACACATGACAGGCGGAGGCACAACCGCACAGGGACAGGCGGCACTCACGGGCACAACCGTGCACGAACAACCCCCGCGCAGCTCCCACGCGGGCGCACAACCGCACATGGGCACCTGACAGGCAGAGGCGCAACCACAGCTGTACACGCGGAGGTACAACGGCACACGGAAAAACAACCCTTGCACAACCCTCATGCAGACGAACAACCGCACAGGGAGGAACAACCGCACACAAACACGACCCACACCCACACACAGACGAACAACCGCACAGGGAGGAACAACTGGACACAAACACAAGCCACAGCCACGCACGGACGAACAACCGCACAGGGAGGAACAACCGGACACAAACACGACCCACACCCACACACAGACGAACAACCGCACAGGGAGGAACAACCGGACACAAACACAACCCACAGCCACGCACGGACGAACAACTGCACAGGGACAAACAACCGGACATAAACACGACCCACAGCCACGCATGGACGAACAACCGCACAGGGACAAACAACCGGACATAAACACGACCCACAGCCACGCACGGATGAACAACCGCACAGGGACAAACAACCGGACATAAACACGACCCACACCCACACACAGACGAACAACCGCACAGGGACAAACAACCGCACACAAACACGACCCACAGCCACACACAGACGAACAACCGCACAGGGACAAACAACCGCACACAAACACGACCCACAGCCACGCACGGACGAACAACCACACACGGACAAACAACCGGACACAAACACGACCCACAGCCACACACGGACCAACAACCGCACAAACAACCAGACACAAACATGACCCACACACCCACGCACGGACCAACAACCGGACACAAACACGACCCACAGCCACACACGGACCAACAACCGGACACAAACACGACCCACAGCCACGCACGGACGAACAACCACACACGGACAAACAACCGGACACAAACACGACCCACAGCCACGCACGGACCAACAACCGCACAAACAACCAGACACAAACATGACCCACACACCCACGCACGGACCAACAACCGGACACAAACACGACCCACAGCCACACACGGACCAACAACCGGACACAAACACGACCCACAGCCACGCACGGACGAACAACCACACACGGACAAACAACCGGACACAAACACGACCCACAGCCACGCACGGACCAACAACCGCACAAGGATGAACAACCGCACACAGACAAACAACCACACACAAACACGACCCACAGCCACGCACGGAGGAACAACCGCACACGGACAAACAACCGGACGCGACGCTCTTGACGCCCGTGGCAACGCAAGCGCCCACCACCAACCCACGGGCAACCCTCGCGCCGACAAACACCTGCACAAGGATACAACACGCATGGATTGCGCACAGACGAACACGCGAACACGAACACGCCACCGTGATGCCGACAAACACCCGCACGGCCCCACACGGACAAACAACCTGACACGCACAAACAACCGGACGCGGACACGCACAGACAACCCCCGCACGCAGAAACAGCCGCACGCAGCCCCGACACACCTGCACACGCACAGCCACGCGCACACCGACCTGTCACACGCCCGCACGGGGACACCTGACACGCTCACACCCGGACACCCCCCTCGGACCCCCCCACCCCGACACAAACACGCAGCCGCCCCCCCTTCCCCCCCCCCCACCGCGTCACCCTTGTCACCCCCTCCCCCCCCCGGGGTCCAACCCCCCCCTCCCAGCAGCACTTGGGGGGGTTGGGGGGTGTCGGGTGTCATTTGTGGGGGGGACAGAGTGGAGTCCTGGGTGTTTTGGGGGCTGTTTTGGGGTCCCGGGGGGGCAGCGGGGGGGGTATTGAAGGGGGACGGGGCACTTTGGGGGGGTCGCAGAGCACTTGGGGGGTCCCGGGGGGACACTTCGGGGGTGCTGCGACGGCGTTTAGGGAGGGTTTGGGGGGTGCTCGCGAGGTTTGGGGGGGGCGTTTAGGGGGCGGGGGGGGTATTTAGGGGGTGGGCGTGACCCAGGGCAGTGCGGGGGGGGGGCGGGTTGGGGGTCGCGTTCCCCCCGCCCTGACCCCCCCCCCCCCATCCCCCCGGCGGGCGCGGGGGGTCGCGTCGCGGTGACAGCACCGGGCGAGGGGCCGGGGGTCGCGAGGGCCCCGCGGGGGCGGGGGCGTGGGTGGGGTGGGGGGTCCCGAGGAGGAAGGGGGGGTGGTCCCGGAGCCCCGCGGGGGTCTCGGGGCGGGGGGTGGGGGGGGGGGGTCGTTACCGGGGCCTGTCCCGGGGCCGGTGATGTCGCGACGGCGGCGGCGGCGGCGGCGGCACAAGATGGAGGCGGCGCGTTGGGCCCCGGGTGGGAGGGAGGGAGGGACCCCCCCGCCCCACGGCGCGGGGACACGGGGGGGACACGGGGGGGGACACGGGGGGGACACCCCGGAGGGGGGGTGGAGGAGGGATGGGGGAGGTGAGGGGATGAGGGGACGCGATGGGGGGGACGGAGGGACATGAGCGGGGCACGGGCGGGGGGGACGCGGGGGGGACACGACGGGGGGGACAGGGGGAGACGACTGGGACACAACTGGGGGGGGAGAGTGGGACAAACTGGGGGGGACAGTGGGACACAGTGGGGACAAACTGGGGGGGACAGGGGGACACGACTGGGGGACAGTGGGACAAACTGGGGGGGGACAAGGGGACACGACTGGGACACAACTGGGGGGGAGAGTGGGACAAACTGGGGGGGACAGTGGGACACAGTGGGGACAAACTGGGGGAGGACGGGGACACGACTGGGGGACAGTGGGACAAACTGGGGGGGGGGACAGGGGGACACGACTGGGACACAGCTGGGGGGGACAGTGGGACACAGTGGGGACAAACTGGGAGGGGGACAGTGGGACACGACTGGGACACAACTGGGGGGGAACAGGGGGACAGAACCAGAGGGACAGTGGGACAAACTGGGACAAACTGGGGGGGGACAGGGGGACACAATGGGGGGGACAGCGGGACACAGTGGGGACAAACTGGGGGGGAACAGTGGGACACAACTGGGGGACAGTGGGACACAACTGGGACAAACTGGGGGGGGACAGGGGGACACAATGGGGGGGACAGCGAGACACAGTGGGGACAAACTGGGGGGGAACAGTGGGACACAACTGGGGGACAGTGGGACACAACTGGGACAAACTGGGGGGGGACAGGGGGACACGACCAGAGGGACAGTGGGACACAACTGGGGGGGACAGGGGGACACGACTGGGACAAACTGGGGGGACAGGGGGACACAACTGGGGGACACAGTGGGGACAAACTGGGGGGGGGACAGGGGGACACAACCAGAGGGACGGTGGGACACAACTGGGACAAACTGGGGCGGGACAGGGGGACATAACTGGGACAAACTGGGGGGGACAGGGGGACAGAACCAGAGGGACAGTGGGACAAACTGGGGGGGACAGGGGGACACAGTGGGGACAAACTGGGGGGGGGGACAGGGAGATATAACTGGGGGACAGTGGGACAAACTGGGGGGGACAGGGAGACACGACTGGGACAAACTGGGGGGGGACAGTGGGACACAACTGGGGACACAGTTGGGGGGCACAACCGAGGCTTTGGAGGGACACAGGCGGAGGGACAGCGCGACACAACCGGTGGTCCCCGGTGGGGGGTACAACCAGGGCCACAACCGGGGACACGCCACCCGCCGGGACACAACAGCCGTGGCCGGCTGTGGCACAGCGCCCGCTCTGGGTGTTTGTGGGTGTCGTTTGTCACCCTGGTGTCACCCGGTGTCACCCTGTGGCACCGGCTGTGCCGTGGGGGCTGTCACCGATCGTGTCCCGCTGTGCGGGGCTGGCGGTTGTGTTGTACTTTTGGCCGTGTCAGTCGGTGTCGCGTGTCCGGTTGTACCTCGGGCGTGTCGGTGACGCAGCCCGCGATGTCACCCTATGGTGTCACCCTACTGTGTCACCCTACCGTGTCACCCTGTGTCACCTTACCATGTCACCCTACCGTGTCACCCTACCCTGCCGGTACAACCCTGCCGTGTGTGGGGGACAACCCAGACCCCGCTGGGGATCAGTGACGGTGACCAGACCCCAGCACTGGGGTCAGCGCCAAGGACAGGCAGACACGGTGACACCGGAGGTGGGGGTGGGGACGACACCCTGGCCTTGGGTGATGTGGAAGGGGGGAAAAAACCCCACAAAACCCCTCAAAATCTCCCCCTGCTCCCCAAATTGCCCCTTCTCGGCCCTAAAATCCCTGCCCTAACTACCCTCCAACCCCCCAAAACGCCTTTTTATTTGACTCCCCCAAATTCCTCCTTCTTGCCCATAAATGAGCCCCAAAATTCATCTTTCTTGCCCCAATTTTCCCCCAACCCCTTCTCTGTCCCCCCAAACCTCCTGCTCTGCTCAAATCCCCCCTCCCCGACCCCAAATAGCCCCACAAACCCTCCCCCTACTCCAAAACACACCTTTCTTGCCCAAATTGTCCCTCAACCACTTCTGCTTCCCCTAAATACCCCTTTCCTGTCCTCCAAATCCTTTCTGTCCCTTCCCTTTCCTTATCACCCTCCTGCCGCCCCAAAATACCTTTTCCTACCCCAATTTTACCTCCAATTACCTCTCTCTGACCCCTCTGCCCCCCAAATCCCTGCTCCCTCACCCTGATCGCCCCTGACCCCCTCCACCTTCCCCTAAATACTCCCCCAACCTCCTCTCGCCTCCCACAGCCCCTTCCCCGCCGCCCCCTCCACCCCATCCGGAACAGGCCTCAAAGCCTCGGCCTTTCCCAGCGGCCGCGGCCGGGCCGGGAGCGCCGAGAGCGGCCGGGCCGGACCGGCGAGGCCGGGGCTGAGCAGGCCGCGGCCGGAGCAGTTCTTCGGCCATTTCCGGCACCGTCCGCCTTTGCTTCGGCACCCTCCGTCAGAACTTCGGTAATTTCCGTCACCTTCCGCACACTCTTCGGCAGCTTTCGGCACCGTCCGCCCGAGTTTCGTCTATTTCCGTTATTTTCCGTCAGTATTCGCTTATCTCCGGCAGGCTTCGGTCAATTCCGTCGCTCTCCGGCAGCGCTTCGTCGATCTCCGCCCGCTTCCGGCGGTACTTCGGCAATCTCCGTCAGTCTCCGTCAACTTCCGGCAGCCCGTCGCCGACCTCCCTCCGCCTCCCGGTCCCTCACGGCTCGGGCGCCAGGGGCGGGGTTTTAAAATGAATTATTCATGAACCTATCCCACCGTGCCGGAAGGGGGGGGCGGGGTCCGACGGCGGCGCGTTCTGCGAGGGCTTCACGGAGCAGCCACCGCTTCCCTCCGCCTTCCCCGCTCCTCGCTCCCCTCACGAACCGCAACGGGACCCGCCGTCCCCTCCCCTTCCCTCCGCTTCTTTCCCCCGCCCCCCCTCTTTTGCCCGTGAAGCGCTTGGTACGCTCCGGCCACGCCCCCTCTGGCGGCTCGCGGGGGCCGAGTCTATATAAGGCGGCGCCGGCACCTCACGGAGCTCAGTCGCGCCGTGAGCGCGGAGCCGGCGGAGTGGAGAGGGGGGAGCTCCGCGCCGGGGGCTCCGTGAGGGGCCAGCTCCCGGTTTTCCCGGGGGGGGTTCAAACTCCTCCCGCAGCCCCTCCGTGAGGGGATCGATTCCGAGCAGTCGAAGCGGCGCGAGGCCGCGGCCCCACCGGCGCCATGCACGGCGGGCCGCCCTCGGGCGACAGCGCCTGCCCCCTGCGCACCATCAAACGAGTCCAGTTCGGGATCCTCAGCCCCGATGAGATGGTACCGGGGCCGGGGCGGCGCGGACGGAAGCGCGGGGCCCGCGGCGGGAGCGGGGCCGGCGGCTGAGGGCGAGCGGCGGCGGGAAATGGCGCCGGGGCAGCGAGAGCGGGGGGCGGAGAGGCCCCGGGCGGGGGGCGGGCGGGGACAGCGCCCCCCACAGGCCCGGGGGGGTTGAATGGGGGAGAGGGGAGAGCTCGGAGGGGGATTTAGAGGGTCCCGAGCGGTTTTGGGGACACAAACCGAGTTCTGGAAGGTTTTGGGGTGCCCAGGGAGCCTTTGGAAGAGTCCCGAGAGTGATTCAGGATTCCCTGGCGGGATTTTGGCTTCCCCTGGGAGTGCCCAGGGAGCCTCTGGAAGTGCATTGGGGTGGCCTGGAGGGGAATTGGGAGTCCCTGAGAACGGCTCAGGGAGCCCGGGAGGAATTTTGGGGTCCTTGAGATGTGGCCGGGGCATCTCTAGAAGGTATTGGGGTGTCTTGGCAGGGTTTTGGGGTACCTGAGAGTGGCTCAGTGTGCCCTGGAGGCCTTTAGGGGGAAACTGAGGACTGTTTATCCTGGAGGCGCTTTGGGGTCCCTGGAGGCACCCTGGGGTGCTCTGGAATGCCACTGAGGGTGCCCCAGGAGCTTTGGGGTGCCCTGGAGGGGATTTGGGATCCCTGCAGGAGCCTCTGGAAGAGTTTTGGGGTGCTCTGGAGGAGTTTTGGTGTCCCTGGGGTGCTCTTTGGGGTCTCAGGAGCGATTGCAGAGAGGAGTTGAGGTTCTTAGGGTGCCCCAAAGTTCTTGGGGTCCCTGTGGGAGGGATTTGGGGATCCCTGGCAATGCTCAGAGGGGCTCTGGGAAGATTTGGGGGTGTCCTGAGGGGGTTTTGGGGTCTCTGGCTGTGTGCTGAGGGAGGCAGGGTGTCTTTGGAAGGGTCTGGAGAGATTTTGGGGTCCCTGAACACCCCTCCCTCCCCACTAGAAACCCCCTGAAGGGGCCATGAGGGGTCCACAGCTCTGCCTTGAAGGATTATTGGGGTCCCTGAAAGATTTGGGGGTCCCACAAGAGCCAGGGGGTGATTTGGGGTCCCCGTGTGAATTTTGGGGTGCATTGAAAGGGGGGAGGGAGGGGTCACTTGGGGTGTCCTCACCCTTTTGGGGTTTTTTTTGGGGTGGGGATGAATTTGGGATCTGAGAAGGGGGAGGGGTCCCCAAGTGCCTCAGTTTCCCCTTTTTCCCCCCCCTTAGAAACGGATGTCAGTGACCGAGGGGGGCATCAAATACCCCGAAACCACCGAGGGGGGACGCCCCAAACTGGGGGGGCTCATGGACCCCCGGCAGGGCGTCATCGAGAGGACGGGGCGGTGCCAGACCTGTGCTGGTGAGTCAGGGGGTCCTGAACCCCAAAATCCTCACGGGGAGGGTCCTGAACCCCCAAAATCCTCACTGGGAGGGCCCTGAACCCCCAAATTTTCACAGGGAGGGGTCCTGGAGCCACAAAATCCTCACAGGGAGGGCCCTGAACCCCCAAATTTTCACAGAGAGATCCCTGAACCCCCAAAAATTCTCACAGAGAGGGGTCCTGGAGCAACAAAATCCTCACAGGGAGGGCCCTGAACCCCCAAATTTTCACAGGGAGGGTCCTGAACCCCCAAAATCCTCACGGGGAGGGTCCTGGACCCCCAAATTTTCACAGGGAGGGGTCCTGGACCCCCAAAATCCTCACAGGGAGGGTCCTGAACCCCCAAATTTTCACAGGGAGGGTCCTGAACCCCCAAATTTTCACAGGGAGGGGTCCTGGACCCCCAAAATCCTCACAGGGAGGGTCCTGAACCCCCAAATTTTCACAGGGAGGGTCCTGAACCCCCAAAATCCTCACAGGGAGGGGCCTGAACCCCCAAAATCCTCACTGGGAGGGCCCTGAACCCCCAAATCATTACAGAGAGGGGTCCTGAACCCCCCAATTCTCACAGAGAGGGCCCTGAACCTTTTTTTGGGGGGGTTTTCCCTTTTTTCAGGGTTTTTCCCTTTTTTTGGGGTCCCCCTTTTTTGGGGGAATATCCCCGATTTTTGGGGGTTTTCCCTTTTTTCGGGGTTTTCCCTTTTTTGGGGGGGTTTCCCATTTTTTTCAGGGTTTTCCTTTTTTTGGGACACTCCCCTTTTTTTGGGTGGATATCCCCAATTTTTGGGGGTTTTCGCTTTTTTGGTGGTTTTCCCTTTTTTTTTGGGGTCCCCTTTTTGGGGGGAATATCCCTGATTTTTTTGGGTGTTTTCCTCTTTTTTTGGGTGCTTTCCCCCTTTTTTTGGGGTTTTCTTCTTTTTTCAGAGTCCCCTTTTTTTGGGCGTTTTCCCCTTTTTTGGGGTTTTCCCTTTTTTGCTGGTTTTCCCTTTTTTTGGGGTACTCCCCTTTTTTGGGGGGAATATCCCCGATTTTTTGGGGTCTTTCACTTTTTTTGGCATTTTCCCATTTTTGGGGTTTTCCCCTTTTTGGGGGGTTTCTATTTTTTGGGGTTTTCCCTTTGTTTTGAGGTGCCTTTTTTTGGGGGAATATTCCCGATTTTTGGGGTTTTCCCCTTTTTTCAGGGTCCCCTTTTTTTAGGCATTTTCCCCTTTTTGGGGGGGTTTTCCCCTTTTTTTGAGCATTTCCCCATTTTTTTGGGGTCCCCTTTTTTTGGGGGAGTATGCCTGATTTTTTGGGGTTTTTCCCTTTTTTGGGCATTTTCCCATTTTTTTGGGGTCCTGTTTTTTGGGGGGAATATCCCCGATTTTTGGGGGTTTCCCATTTTTTCAGGGTTCCCTTTTTTTTGGGGGGAATATCCCCGATTTTGAGGGGAATATCCCCCTTTTTTGGGGGGAATATCCCCATTTTTTGAGGGGAATATCCCCGATTTTGAGGGGAATATCCCCCTTTTTTGGGGGGAATATCCCCATTTTTTTGGGATGAATATCCCTGATTTTTGGGGTTTTCTCCTTTTTTCAGGGTCCCCCTTTTTTGGGGGGGAATATCCTCGATTTTTTGGGGCGAATATCCCCATTTTTTTGGGGCAATATCCCTGATTTTTGGGGTTTTCCCGTTTTTTCAGGGTCCCCTTTTTTTGGGCGTTTTACCCATTTTTTTGGGGGAATATCCCTGATTTTTGGGGTTTTTTCGTTTTTTCAGGGTCTCCCTTTTTTGGGGGGGAATATCCCCATTTTTTTGGGGTGAATATCCCCATTTTTTTGGGGGAATATCCCCGATTTTTGGGGTTTTCCCGTTTTTTCAGGGTCCCCTTTTTTTGGGCGTTTTACCCATTTTTTTGGGGGAATATCCCTGATTTTTGGAGTTTTTTCCTTTTTTCAGGGTCTCCCTTTTTTGGGGGGGAATATCCCCATTTTTTTGGGGTGATAATCCCCATTTTTTTGGGGGAATATCCCCGATTTTTGGGGTTTTCCTCTTTTTTTAGGATCCCCCTTTTTTGGGGGGGAATATCCCCATTTTTTTGGGGGGGAATATCCCCATTTTTTTGGGGGGGAATATCCCCATTTTTTTGGGGGAATATCCCCATTTTTTGGGGCAATATCCCTGATTTTTTGGGGCAATAGCCCTGATTTTTTGGGGGGGAATATCCCCATTTTTTTGGGGCAATATCCCCAATTTTTTGAGGGAATATCCCCATTTTTTTGAGGGAATATCCCCATTTTTTTGGGGTGAACATCCCCGATTTTTTGGGGGTTTTTTCCCATTTTTGGGGCATTTCCCCTTTTTCCAGGATCCCTTTTTCAGAGCTTCTCCCTTCCCACCCTTCCCATCCACCGGCACCATCCCCAAAGGCCACGCTGGGGTGGGGGGAGGGGGTGTTCCCCTCGATCCCAGCCCCCCCTAAAGCCGGTTTGGGGGTGTCCCCAGGGAACATGACGGAGTGTCCGGGCCACTTCGGCCACATCGAGCTGGCCAAGCCCGTGTTCCACGTGGGGTTCCTGGGAAAAACCATGAAAATCCTGCGCTGCGTCTGCTTCTTCTGCTCCAAGCTCCTCGTGGACTCGGTGAGACCCCAAAAATCCACGGGGGGAGCCCAAAAATCCACGGGGGAACCAAAAATCCACGGGGGAACCAAATAACCACGGGGGGAGCCCGAAAACTACGGGGGGGAGCCCGAAAACTACGGGGGGGAGCCCAAAAAACCACGGGGGGGAGCCCAAAAAAACCACGGGGGGAGCCCAAAAAAACCACGGGGGGACCCCCAAAAAGCCACGAGGGGAGCCCAAAAAAACCACGGGGGGACCCCCAAAAAACCATGAGGAGACCCCCAAAAAACCATGAGGGGAGCCCAAAAAACCACAGGAGGAGCCCAAAAAACCATGGGGGAGCCCAAAAAAAACAACGGGGTGACCCAAAAAACCACGGGGGGACCCCAAAAAAACCATGGGGTGACCCAAAAAACAATGGGGGGTGCCCAAAAAAACCACGGGGGAAGCCCAAAAAACCACAAGGGGACCCCAAAAAACCACGGGGGGAGCCCCAAAAACCACAGGGGGAGCCCAAAAATCCACGGGGGAACCAAAAAAACCACGGGGGGAGCCCGAAAATCCACGAGGGGAGCCAAAAATCCACGGGGGGAGCCAAAAATCCACGGGGGGACCCCAAAAAAACAACGGGGGGAGCCCCAAAAAAACCACGGGGGACCCCAAAAAAACCACGAGGGGAGCCCAAAAAAACCGCAAGGGGAGCCCAAAAAAACCACGGGGGGAGCCCAAAAAAACCACGGGGTGACCCAAAAAAACCACGGGGGGAGCCCAAAAAAACCGCAAGGGGAGCCCAAAAAAACCACGGGGGGAGCCCAAAAAAACCACGGGGGGAGCCCAAAAAAACCGCAAGGGGACCCCAAAAAAACCACGAGGGGAGCCCAAAAAAACCACGGGGGGACCCCAAAAAACCACAGGGGGACCCCAAAAAAACCACGGGGGGAGCCCAAAAAAACCACGGGGTGACCCCAAAAAAACCACAGGGTGACTTAAAAAACCACAGGGGAAGCCCAAAAACCCACGGGGGACCCCAAAAATACACGGGGGAGCCCAGAAAACCCATGGAGGGAGCCCCAAAAACCCACGGGGGGACCCAAAAACCCACGGGAGACCCCAAAAATCCGGCGATTTTTGGAAGGGGCCGTGCCCTGAACCGGCCCCGCGGTGGCACCTCGGGGACGTGGGGACAGCCCAGGGATGGGGTGGGGGATGTTGGGGGGCCCCAAGTTGGGGACTGGGAGCAGTTTGGGGGTGCTGGGAGGTCAAAGGGAGGTGACAAAGTGGGGGGACAGCAAGAGGGGGTGGCAGAGTTGGGGTGACACCAAGGGGGGGTGGCAGAGTTGGGGTGACACCAAGAGGCGGCAGAGTTGGGGTGACGCTAAGAGGGGGTGACGGAGCTGAGGTGACGGAGTTGGGGTGACAGAGTTGGGGTGACGCCAAGAGGTGACAGAGTTGGGGTGACACCAGGAGGAGGTGACACCAAGAGGGGGTGACACCAAGGGAGGTGACAGAGTTGGGGTGACACCAGGAGCAGGTGACACCAAGAGCGGGTGACAGCTGAGGGGACACCAAGAGGGGGTGATGGAGTTGAGGTGACACCAGGAGGAGTTGACAGAGTTGGGGTGACACCAAGGGAGGAGGTGACGCCAAGAGCAGGTGCCAGCCGTGGTGACACCAAGAGGGAGTGACAGAGTTGGGGTGACGGAGTTGGGGTGACACCAGGAGCAGGTGACAGCTGAGGGGACAGCAAGAGGGGGTGACGGAGTTGGGGTGACCCCAAGGGTGGTGAGAGAGTTGGGGTGACACCAGGAGGAGGTGGCAGAGTTGGGGTGACACCAAGAGATGACAGAGTTGAGTTGACACCAAGAGGAGGTGACAGAGTTGGGGTGACACCAGGAGGAGGTGACAGAGTTGGGGTGACACCAAGAGCAGGTGACAGCCGAGGTGACACTAGGAGCAGGTGACACCTGAGGTGACACCAGGAGGGGTGACAGAGTTGAGGTGACACCAAGAGCAGGTGACACCAAGAGGAGGTGACATCAAGAGGGGTGACAGAGTTGGGGTGACACCAAGGGAGATGACAGCTGAGGTGACACCAGGAGCAGGTGACAGAGTTGGGGTGACAGAGTTGAGGTGACACCAGGAGCAGGTGACAGAGTTGAGGTGACAGAGTTGGGGTGACAGAGTTGGGGTGACAGAGTTGGGGTGACAGCCGAGGTGACACCAGGAGCAGGTGACAGAGTTGGGGTGACACCAGGAGCAGGTGACAGAGTTGGGGTGACAGAGTTGGGGTGACAGAGTTGGGGTGACAGCCGAGGTGACACCAGGAGCAGGTGACAGAGTTGGGGTGACACCAGGAGCAGGTGACAGAGTTGGGGTGACAGAGTTGAGGTGACACCAGGAGCAGGTGACAGAGTTGGGGTGACACCAAGAGCGGGTGACAGAGTTGAGGTGACACCAGGAGCAGGTGACAGAGTTGGGGTGACACCAGGAGCAGGTGACAGAGTTGGGGTGACAGAGTTGAGGTGACACCAGGAGCAGGTGACAGAGTTGGGGTGACACCAAGAGCGGGTGACAGAGTTGAGGTGACACCAGGAGCAGGTGACAGAGTTGGGGTGACAGAGTTGGGGTGACACCAGGAGCAGGTGACAGAGTTGAGGTGACACCAGGAGCGGGTGACAGAGTTGAGGTGACACAGTTGGGGTGACAGCGTTGAGGTGACACCAGGAGCAGGTGACAGAGTTGGGGTGACACCAAGAGCGGGTGACAGAGTTGAGGTGACACCAGGAGCAGGTGACAGAGTTGGGGTGACACCAGGAGCAGGTGACAGAGTTGGGGTGACAGAGTTGAGGTGACACCAGGAGCAGGTGACAGAGTTGGGGTGACAGAGTTGGGGTGACACCAGGAGCAGGTGACAGAGTTGAGGTGACACCAGGAGCGGGTGACAGAGTTGAGGTGACACAGTTGGGGTGACAGCGTTGAGGTGACACCAGGAGCAGGTGACAGAGTTGAGGTGACAGAGTTGGGGTGACACCAGGAGCCGGTGACAGCCGCGGTGCCACCAAAGCCGACCCCACCAGCTGGCCCCGCCCCCACCGCTGCCCCGTACTGCCTGATCCTGGAACCCCCTGCAGATGCCGACACGGGAAAACCCCAAAACGCCCTTTTCTCACCCCAAACCCCCCCCCGCCACCCCAAAACTGCCCCGCGTGACCCCGGAACGTTTTTTTTGGGCAGAACAACCCCAAGATCAAAGACATCCTGGGCAAGTCCAAGGGGCAACCCAAGAAGCGGCTGACGCACGTCTACGACCTGTGCAAGGGCAAGAACATCTGCGAGGGCGGCGAGGAGATGGACCACAAGTTCGGCGTGGAGCAGCCCGAGGGCGACGAGGACCTCACCAAGGAGAAGGTGGCCGCCCCAAAATTCCTCTTTGTGGCCCCAAAATTCCTCTTAGTGGCACCAAATTCCTCCTTTTTGGCCCCAAATTCCTGTTTAGTGGCCCAAATTCCTCCTTTTTGGCCCCAAATTCCTGTTTAGTGGCCCAAATTCCTCCTTTTTGGCCCCAAATTCCTCCTTTTTGGCCCCAAATTCCTGTTTAGTGGCCCAAATTCCTCCTTTTTGGCCCCAAATTCCTCCTTTTTGGCCCCAAATTCCTGTTTAGTGGCCCAAAATCCTCCTTTTTGGCCCCAAATTCCTGTTTAGTGGCCCAAAAATCCTCCTTCTTGGCCCCAAATTCCTGTTTAGTGGCCCAAAATCCTCCTTTTTGGCCCCAAATTCCTGTTTAGTGGCCTCAAACTTACTCTTAGTGGCCCCAAAATCCTCCTTTTTGGCCCCAAATTCCTGTTTAGTGGCCTCAAACTTACTCTTAGTGGCCCCAAAATCCTCCTTTTTGGCCCCAAATTCCTGTTTAGTGGCCCAAAATCCTCCTTTGTGGCTTCAAAATCCTCCTTTTTGGCCCCCAAATCCTCCTTTTTGGCCCCAAATTCCTGTTTAGTGGCCCAAAATTCTTCCTTTTTGGCCCCAAATTCCTGTTTAGTGGCCCAAATTCCTCCTTAGTGGCCCCAAATTCCTCCTTTTTGGCCCCAAATTCCTGTTTAGTGGCCCAAAATCCTCCTTTGTGGCCCCAAATTCCTCTTTAGTGGTCCCAAATTCCTTTTTGTGGCCCCAAAATCCTCCTTCTTGGCCCCAAATTCCTGTTTAGTGGCCCAAAATCCTCCTTTTTGGCCCCAAATTCCTGTTTAGTGGCCTCAAACCTACTCTTAGTGGCCCCAAAATCCTCCTTTTTGGCCCCAAATTCCTGTTTAGTGGCCCAAAATCCTCCTTTGTGGCCCCAAAATCCTCCTTTTTGGCCCCAAAATCCTCCTTTTTGGCCCCAAATTCCTGTTTAGTGGCCCAAAATTCTTCCTTTTTGGCCCCAAATTCCTGTTTAGTGGCCCAAATTCCTCCTTAGTGGCCCCAAATTCCTCCTTTTTGGCCCCAAATTCCTGTTTAGTGGCCCAAAATCCTCCTTTGTGGCCCCAAATTCCTCTTTAGTGGTCCCAAATTCCTTTTTGTGGCCCCAAAATCCTCCTTTTTGGCCCCACATTCCTCCTTGGTGGCCCCAAATTCCTGTTTAGTGGCCCAAATTCCTCCTTTTTGGCCCCAAATTCCTGTTTAGTGGCCCAAATTCCTCCTTTTTGGCCCCAAATTCCTGTTCAGTGGCCCCAGAATTCCTCTTTGTGGCCCCAGAATTCCTCTTTGTGGCCCCAAATTCCTTTTGGTGGCCCCAAATTCCTCCTTTTTGGCCCCAAATTCCTTTTTGTGGCCCCAAAATCCTCCTTTTGGACCCCAAATTCCTGTTCAGTGGCCCCAAATTCCTCCTTAGTGGCCCCAAATCCCTCTTTGTTGCCCCAAAATCCTCCTTTGTGGCCCTAAAATCCTCTTTGTGGCCCCAAATTCCTCTTTGTTGCCTCAAAATTCCTTTTTGTGGCCCCAAATTCCTCCTTAGTGGCCCCAAAATTCGACTTTGTGGCCTCAAACTTACTCTTAGTGGCCCCAAAATCCTCCTTTTTGGCCCCAAATTCCTGTTTAGTGGTCCAAAATCCTCCTTTGTGGCCTCAAAATCCTCCTTTTTGGCCTCAAAATCCTCCTCAGTGGCCCCAAAATCCTCCTCAGTGGCCCCAAAATCCTCCTTAGTGGCCCCAAATTGCTCCTTTTTGCCCCAAATTCCTGTTCTTACCCCATTAATGACCCTTTTAACCCCATTAGTGACCCCATTACCCCATTAATGACCCTTTTCCCCCCTTTTTTCACCCCTTTAACCCCCGTGTGACCCCATAAATGCCCTTTTTTCCCCCATTTTTCCCCGTTCCAGGGCCACGGCGGCTGCGGGCGCTACCAACCCCTGGTCTTACCCCATTAATGACCCCATTACCCCATAAATGACCCTTTTTCACTCCTTTTTCACCCATTTTTCCCCCTTTTTGCCCCATTTCAGGGCCACGGCGGCTGCGGGCGCTACCAGCCCCTGTTCTTACCCCATTAATGCCCCTTTTTTCCCATTTTTCACTCTTTTTCCCCCATTTTCCCCCATTCCAGGGCCACGGCGGCTGCGGGCGCTACCAGCCCCTGTTCTTACCCCATTAATGACCCCGTGTGACCCCATAAATGCCCCTTTTTGCCCATTTTCACCCCATTTCCCCCCATTCCAGGGCCACGGCAGCTGTGGGCGCTCCCAGCCCCTGTTCTTACCCCATTTTTCACCTTTAACCCCGGTGTGACCCCATAAATGCCCATTTTTCACCCTTTTTCCCCATTTTGCCCCATTTCAAGGCCACAGCGGCTGCGGGCGCTACCAGCCCCGTTCTTACCCCATTAATGCCCCTTTTTTCCCATTTTTCACTCTTTTTCCCCCATTTTCCCCCATTCCAGGGCCACGGCGGCTGCGGGCGCTACCAACCCCTGTTCTTACCCCATTAATGCCCCTTTTAACCTCATTAATGCCCCTTTTTCACCCCTTTTTCACCCATTTTTCCTCATTTTCCCCCGTTTCAGGGCCACGGCGGCTGCAGGCACTGCCAGCCCCTGTTCTTACCCCATTAATGACCCCATTACCCCATTAATGACCCCATTACCCCATTAATGCCCCTTTTTTCCATTTTTCACCTTTTTAACCCCCGTGTGACCCCATAAATGCCCCTTTTGTCCCCATTTTCACCCCATTTCCCCCCGTTCCAGGGCCACGGCGGCTGCGGGCGCTACCAGCCCCTGTTCTTACCCCATTAACGACCCCATTACCCCATTAATGACCCCATTACCCCATTAATGAGCCCATTACCCCATTAATGAGCCCATTACCCCATTAATGCCCCTTTTTCACCCCTTTAACCCCCGTGTGACCCAAAAATGCCCATTTTTCCCCCATTTCAGGGCCACGGCGGCTGCGGGCGCTACCAGCCCCTGTTCTTACCCCATTAATGCCCCTTTTAACCTCATTAATGCCCCTTTTTCACCCCTTTTTCACCCATTTTTCCTCATTTTCCCCCGTTTCAGGGCCACGGCGGCTGCAGGCACTGCCAGCCCCTGTTCTTACCCCATTAATGACCCCATTACCCCATTAATGACCCCATTACCCCATTAATGCCCCTTTTTTCCCATTTTTCACCTTTTTAACCCCCGTGTGACCCCATAAATGCCCCTTTTGTCCCCATTTTCACCCCATTTCCCCCCGTTCCAGGGCCACGGCGGCTGCGGGCGCTACCAGCCCCTGTTCTTACCCCATTAATGACCCCATTACCCCATTAATGACCCCATTACCCCATTAATGCCCCTTTTTTCCCATTTTTCACCTTTTTAACCCCCGTGTGACCCCATAAATGCCCCTTTTTTCCCCATTTTCACCCCATTTCCCCCCGTTCCAGGGCCACGGCGGCTGCAGGCACTGCCAGCCCCTGTTCTTACCCCATTAATGACCCCATTACCCCATTAATGACCCCATTACCCCATTAATGACCCTTTTTTCCCATTTTTCACCTTTTTAACCCCCGTGTGACTCCATAAATGCCCCTTTTGTCCCCATTTTCACCCCATTTCCCCCTATTCCAGGGCCACGGCGGCTGCGGGCGCTACCAGCCCCTGTTCTTACCCCATTAATGACCCCATTACCCCATTAATGACCCCATTACCCCATTAATGCCCCTTTTTCACCCCTTTAACCCCCGTGTGACCCAAAAATGCCCGTTTTTCCCCCATTTCAGGGCCACGGCGGCTGCGGGCGCTACCAGCCCCTGTTCTTACCCCATTAATGCCCCTTTTAACCTCATTAATGCCCCTTTTTCACCCCTTTTTCACCCATTTTTCCCCATTTTCCCCCGTTTCAGGGCCACGGCGGCTGCAGGCACTGCCAGCCCCTGTTCTTACCCCATTAATGACCCCATTACCCCATTAATGACCCCATTACCCCATTAATGCCCCTTTTTTCCCATTTTTCACCTTTTTAACCCCCGTGTGACCCCATAAATGCCCCTTTTGTCCCCATTTTCACCCCATTTCCCCCCGTTCCAGGGCCACGGCGGCTGCAGGCACTGCCAGCCCCTGTTCTTACCCCATTAATGACCCCATTACCCCCTTAATGACCCCATTACCCCATTAATGCCCCTTTTTTCCATTTTTCACCTTTTTAACCCCCGTGTGACCCCATAAATGCCCCTTTTGTCCCCATTTTCACCCCATTTCCCCCCGTTCCAGGGCCACGGCGGCTGCGGGCGCTACCAGCCCCTGTTCTTACCCCATTAACGACCCCATTACCCCCTTAATGACCCCATTACCCCATTAATGCCCCTTTTTTCCCATTTTTCACCTTTTTAACCCCCGTGTGACCCCATAAATGCCCCTTTTGTCCCCATTTTCACCCCATTTCCCCCTATTCCAGGGCCACGGCGGCTGCGGGCACTACCAGCCCCTGTTCTTACCCCATTAATGACCCCATTACCCCATTAATGACCCCATTACCCCATTAATGAGCCCATTACCCCATTAATGCCCCTTTTTCACCCCTTTAACCCCCGTGTGACCCAAAAATGCCCGTTTTTCCCCCGTTCCAGGGCCACGGCGGCTGCGGGCGCTACCAGCCCCTGTTCTTACCCCATTAATGCCCCTTTTAACCTCATTAATGCCCCTTTTTCACCCCTTTTTCACCCATTTTTCCTCATTTTCCCCCGTTTCAGGGCCACGGCGGCTGCAGGCACTGCCAGCCCCTGTTCTTACCCATTAATGACCCCATTACCCCATTAATGACCCCATTACCCCATTAATGAGCCCATTACCCCATTAATGACCCTTTTTTCACCCCTTTAACCCCCGTGTGACCCAAAAATGCCCGTTTTTCCCCCATTTCAGGGCCACGGCGGCTGCGGGCGCTACCAGCCCCTGTTCTTACCCCATTAATGCCCCTTTTAACCTCATTAATGCCCCTTTTTCACCCCTTTTTCACCCATTTTTCCTCATTTTCCCCCGTTTCAGGGCCACGGCGGCTGCAGGCACTGCCAGCCCCTGTTCTTACCCCATTAACGACCCCATTACCCCATTAATGACCCCATTACCCCATTAATGCCCCTTTTTTCCCATTTTTCACCTTTTTAACCCCCGTGTGACCCCATAAATGCCCCTTTTTTCCCCATTTTCACCCCATTTCCCCCCGTTCCAGGGCCACGGCGGCTGCGGGCGCTACCAGCCCCTGTTCTTACCCCATTAACGACCCCATTACCCCATTAAGGACCCCATTACCCCATTAATGCCCCTTTTTTCCCATTTTTCACCTTTTTAACCCCCGTGTGACCCCATAAATGCCCCTTTTTTCCCCATTTTCACCCCATTTCCCCCCCGTTTCAGGGCCACGGTGGCTGCGGGCGCTACCAGCCCCTGTTCTTACCCCATTAACGACCCCATTACCCCATTAATGACCCCATTACCCCATTAATGCCCCTTTTTTCCCATTTTTCACCTTTTTAACCCCCGTGTGACCCCATAAATGCCCCTTTTTTCCCCATTTTCACCCCATTTCCCCCCGTTCCAGGGCCACGGCGGCTGCGGGCGCTACCAGCCCCTGTTCTTACCCCATTAATGACCCCATTACCCCATTAATGACCCCATTACCCCATTAATGCCCCTTTTTTCCCATTTTTCACCTTTTTAACCCCCGTGTGACCCCATAAATGCCCCTTTTTTCCCCATTTTCACCCCATTTCCCCCCGTTCCAGGGCCACGGCGGCTGCAGGCACTGCCAGCCCCTGTTCTTACCCCATTAATGACCCCATTACCCCATTAATGACCCCATTACCCCATTACCCCATTAATGACCCTTTTTTCCCATTTTTCACCTTTTTAACCCCCGTGTGACTCCATAAATGCCCCTTTTGTCCCCATTTTCACCCCATTTCCCCCTATTCCAGGGCCACGGCGGCTGCGGGCGCTACCAGCCCCTGTTCTTACCCCATTAATGACCCCATTACCCCATTAATGACCCCATTACCCCATTAATGCCCCTTTTTCACCCCTTTAACCCCCGTGTGACCCAAAAATGCCGTTTTTCCCCCATTTCAGGGCCACGGCGGCTGCGGGCGCTACCAGCCCCTGTTCTTACCCCATTAATGCCCCTTTTAACCTCATTAATGCCCCTTTTTCACCCCTTTTTCACCCATTTTTCCCCATTTTCCCCCGTTTCAGGGCCACGGCGGCTGCAGGCACTGCCAGCCCCTGTTCTTACCCCATTAATGACCCCATTACCCCATTAATGACCCCATTACCCCATTAATTACCCTTTTTCACCCTTTTAACCCCCATGTGACCCCATAAATGCCCATTTTTCACCCATTTTTCCCCCATTTTTCCCCATTTTCCCCCGTTTCAGGGCCACGGTGGCTGCGGGCGCTACCAGCCCCTGTTCTTACCCCATTAATGACCCCATTACCCCATTAATGACCCCATTACCCCATTAATGACCCTTTTTCCCCCTTTTTTCACCCCTTTAACCCCCGTGTGACCCCATAAATGCCCATTTTTCACCCCTTTTTCACCCATTTTTCCTCATTTTCCCCCGTTTCAGGGCCACGGCGGCTGCAGGCACTGCCAGCCCCTGTTCTTACCCGATTAACGACCCCATTACCCCATTAATGACCCCATTACCCCATTAATGCCCCTTTTTTCCCATTTTTCACCTTTTTAACCCCCGTGTGACCCCATAAATGCCCCTTTTGTCCCCATTTTCACCCCATTTCCCCCCGTTTCAGGGCCACGGCGGCTGCAGGCACTGCCAGCCCCTGTTCTTACCCGATTAACGACCCCATTACCCCATTAATGACCCCATTACCCCATTAATGCCCCTTTTTTCCCATTTTTCACCTTTTTAACCCCCGTGTGACCCCATAAATGCCCCTTTTGTCCCCATTTTCACCCCATTTCCCCCCGTTTCAGGGCCACGGCGGCTGCGGGCGCTACCAGCCCCTGTTCTTACCCCATTAACGACCCCATTACCCCATTAATGACCCCATTACCCCATTAATGACCCTTTTTTCCCATTTTTCACCTTTTTAACCCCCGTGTGACCCCATAAATGCCCCTTTTGTCCCCATTTTCACCCCATTTCCCCCCGTTTCAGGGCCACGGTGGCTGCAGGCACTGCCAGCCCCTGTTCTTACCCCATTAATGACCCCATTACCCCCTTAATGACCCCATTACCCCATTAATGCCCCTTTTTTCCCATTTTTCACCTTTTTAACCCCCGTGTGACCCCATAAATGCCCCTTTTGTCCCCATTTTCACCCCATTTCCCCCTATTCCAGGGCCACGGCGGCTGCGGGCACTGCCAGCCCCTGTTCTTACCCCATTAATGACCCCATTACCCCATTAATGACCCCATTACCCCATTAATGCCCCTTTTTTCCCATTTTTCACCTTTTTAACCCCCGTGTGACCCCATAAATGCCCCTTTTGTCCCCATTTTCACCCCATTTCCCCCTATTCCAGGGCCACGGCGGCTGCGGGCACTACCAGCCCCTGTTCTTACCCCATTAATGACTCCATTACCCCATTAATGAGCCCATTACCCCATTAATGCCCCTTTTTCACCCCTTTAACCCCCGTGTGACCCAAAAATGCCCGTTTTTCCCCCATTTCAGGGCCACGGCGGCTGCGGGCGCTACCAGCCCCTGTTCTTACCCCATTAATGCCCCTTTTAACCTCATTAATGCCCCTTTTTCACCCCTTTTTCACCCATTTTTCCCCATTTTCCCCCGTTCCAGGGCCACGGCGGCTGCAGGCACTGCCAGCCCCTGTTCTTACCCCATTAATGCCCCTTTTTTCCCATTTTTCACCTTTTTAACCCCCGTGTGACCCCATAAATGCCCCTTTTGTCCCCATTTTCACCCCATTTCCCCCCGTTCCAGGGCCACGGCGGCTGCGGGCGCTACCAGCCGCGCATCCGGCGCTCGGGGCTGGAGCTCTACGCCGAGTGGAAGCACGTGAACGAGGACTCGCAGGAGAAGAAGATCCTGCTGAGCCCCGAGCGCGTGCACGAGATCTTCAAGCGCATCTCGGACGAGGAGTGCTTCGTGCTGGGCATGGACCCCAAATTCGCCCGGCCCGAGTGGATGGTGTGCACCGTGCTGCCCGTGCCGCCGCTGTCCGTGCGCCCGGCCGTCGTCATGCAGGGCTCTGCTCGCAACCAGGTGCGCTTTTGGGGGGATTTTCGGGGATTTTGGGGTTCCTGGAGAGGTTTTCGGTGATTTGGGGTGATATTTTGGGGGGTTTTGGGGTCTCTGGGGCACCGTGCTGCCCGTGCCGCCGCTGTCCGTGCGCCCGGCCGTCGTCATGCAGGGCTCTGCTCGCAACCAGGTGCGCTTTTGGGGGGATTTTCGGGGATTTTGGGGTTCCTGGAGAGGTTTTGGGGTGATTTGGGGTGATATTTTGGGGGGTTTTGGGGTCTCTGGGGCACCGTGCTGCCCGTGCCGCCGCTGTCCGTGCGCCCGGCCGTCGTCATGCAGGGCTCTGCTCGCAACCAGGTGCGCTTTTGGGGGGATTTTCGGGGATTTTGGGGTTCCTGGAGAGGTTTTGGGGTGATTTGGGGTGATGTTTCAGGGGGTTTTGGGGTCTCTGGGGCACCGTGCTGCCCGTGCCGCCGCTGTCCGTGCGCCCGGCTGTGGTCAAGCAGGGCTCTGCTCGCAACCAGGTGCGCTTTTGGGGGATTTTCGGGGGTTTTGGGGTCTCTGAAGGGGTTTTGGGGTGAATTTGTGGAGTTTTGGGGTGATTTGGGGTGATATTTTGGGGGGTTTTGGGGGTCTCTGGGGCACCGTGCTGCCCGTGCCGCCGCTGTCCGTGCGCCCAGCCGTCGTCATGCAGGGCTCTGCTCGCAACCAGGTGCGCTTTTGGGGGAATTTGTGGAGTTTTGGGGTGAATTTGTGGAGTTTTGGGGTTCCTGGAGAGGTTTTGGGGTGATTGGGAATGTTTTGGGGTGATTTGGGGTGATGTTTCAGGGGGTTTTGGGGTCTCTGGGGCACCGTGCTGCCCGTGCCGCCGCTGTCCGTGCGCCCGGCTGTGGTCAAGCAGGGCTCTGCTCGCAACCAGGTGCGCTTTTGGGGGGATTTTCGGGAATTTTGGGGGTGAATTTATGGGGTTTTGGCATACCTGGAGCAGTTTTGGGATGAATTTGTGGGGTTTTGGGGTTTCCTGGAGAGGTTTTGGGGTGATGTTGGGGTGGTTTTGGGGGGTTTTGGGTCTCTGGGGCACCGTGCTGCCCGTGCCACCCCTGTCCGTGCGCCCGGCCGTCGTCATGCAGGGCTCTGCTCGCAACCAGGTGCGCTTTTGGGGGGATTTTCGGGGATTTTGGGGTTCCTGGAGAGGTTTTGGGGTGATTTGGGGTGATATTTTGGGGGGTTTTGGGGTCTCTGGGGCACCGTGCTGCCCGTGCCGCCGCTGTCCGTGCGCCCGGCCGTCGTCATGCAGGGCTCTGCTCGCAACCAGGTGCGCTTTTGGGGGATTTTCGGGGATTTTGGGGTTCCTGGAGAGGTTTTCGGTGATTTGGGGTGATATTTTGGGGTGTTTTGGGGTCTCTGGGGCACCGTGCTGCCCGTGCCGCCGCTGCCCGTGCGCCCGGCCGTCGTCATGCAGGGCTCTGCTCGCAACCAGGTGCGCTTTTGGGGGAATTTGTGGAGTTTTGGGTGAATTTGTGGAGTTTTGGGGTTCCTGGAGAGGTTTTGGGGTGATTGGGAATGTTTTGGGGTGATTTGGGGTGATGTTTCAGGGGGTTTTGGGGTCTCTGGGGCACCGTGCTGCCCGTGCCGCCGCTGTCCGTGCACCCGGCCGTCGTCATGCAGGGCTCTGCTCGCAACCAGGTGCGCTTTTGGGTGATTTTCGGGGATTTTGGGGTGAATTTGTGGGGTTTTGGCATCCCTGGAGCAGTTTTGGGATGAATTTGTGGGGTTTTGGGGTTTCCTGAAGGGGTTTTGGGGTGATATTGGGAGTGTTTGGGGGGTTTTGGGGTCTCTGGGGCACCGTGCTGCCCGTGCCGCCGCTGTCCGTGCGCCCGGCTGTGGTCAAGCAGGGCTCTGCTCGCAACCAGGTGCGCTTTTGGGGGAATTTTCGGGGATTTTGGGGGTGAATTTGTGGGGTTTTGGCATCCCTGGAGCAGTTTTGGGATGAATTTGTGGGGTTTTGGGGTTTCCCGGAGAGGTTTTGGGGTGATTTGGGGTGATGTTTCAGGGGGTTTTGGGGTCTCTGGGGCACCGTGCTGCCCGTGCCGCCGCTGTCCGTGCGCCCGGCCGTCGTCATGCAGGGCTCTGCTCGCAACCAGGTGCGCTTTTGGGGGGATTTTCGGGGATTTTGGGGTTCCTGGAGAGGTTTTGGGGTGATTTGGGGTGATATTTTGTGGGGTTTTGGGTGTCTCTGGGGCACCGTGCTGCCCGTGCCGCCGCTGTCCGTGCGCCCGGCTGTGGTCAAGCAGGGCTCTGCTCGCAACCAGGTGCGCTTTTGGGGGGATTTGTGGAGTTTTGGGGTTCCTGGAGAGGTTTTGGGGTGATTGGGAATGTTTTGGGGTGATTTGGGGTGATGTTTCAGGGGGTTTTGGGGTCTCTGGGGCACCGTGCTGCCCGTGCCGCCGCTGTCCGTGCGCCCGGCTGTGGTCAAGCAGGGCTCTGCTCGCAACCAGGTGCGCTTTTGGGGGATTTTCGGGGGTTTTGGGGTCTCTGAAGGGGTTTTGGGGTGAATTTGTGGAGTTTTGGGGTGATTTGGGGTGATATTTTGGGGGGTTTTGGGGGTCTCTGGGGCACCGTGCTGCCCGTGCCGCCGCTGTCCGTGCGCCCGGCCGTCGTCATGCAGGGCTCTGCTCGCAACCAGGTGCGCTTTTGGGGGAATTTGTGGAGTTTTGGGGTGAATTTGTGGAGTTTTGGGGTTCCTGGAGAGGTTTTGGGGTGATTGGGAATGTTTTGGGGTGATTTGGGGTGATGTTTCAGGGGGTTTTGGGGTCTCTGGGGCACCGTGCTGCCCGTGCCGCCGCTGTCCGTGCACCCGGCCGTCGTCATGCAGGGCTCTGCTCGCAACCAGGTGCGCTTTTGGGGGGATTTTCGGGAATTTTGGGGTGAATTTATGGGGTTTTGGCATCCCTGGAGCAGTTTTGGGATGAATCTGTGGGGTTTTGGGGTTTCCTGGAGAGGTTTTCGGTGATTTGGGGTGATATTTTGGGGGGTTTTGGGGTCTCTGGGGCACCGTGCTGCCCGTGCCGCCGCTGTCCGTGCGCCCGGCCGTCGTCATGCAGGGCTCTGCTCGCAACCAGGTGCGCTTTTGGGGGGATTTTCGGGGATTTTGGGGTTCCTGGAGAGGTTTTGGGGTGATTTGGGGTGATATTTTGGGGGTTTGGGGGTCTCTGGGGCACCGTGCTGCCCGTGCCGCCGCTGTCCGTGCGCCCGGCTGTGGTCAAGCAGGGCTCTGCTCGCAACCAGGTGCGCTTTTGGGGGGATTTTCGGGGATTTTGGGGTTCCTGGAGAGGTTTTGGGGTGAATTTGTGGAGTTTTGGGGTGATTTGGGGTGATATTTTGGGGGGTTTTGGGGGTCTCTGGGGCACCGTGCTGCCCGTGCCGCCGCTGTCCGTGCGCCCGGCCGTCGTCATGCAGGGCTCTGCTCGCAACCAGGTGCGCTTTTGGGGGAATTTTCGGGAATTTTGGGGTTCCTGGAGAGGTTTTGGGGTGATTTGGGGTGATATTTTGGGGGGTTTTGGGGTCTCTGGGGCACCGTGCTGCCCGTGCCGCCGCTGTCCGTGCGCCCGGCCGTCGTCATGCAGGGCTCTGCTCGCGACCAGGTGCGCTTTTGGGGGGATTTTTGGGAATTTTGGGGTCTCTGAAGGGGTTTTGGGGTGATTTTGGGAGTGTTTAGGGCTGGTTTTGGGGTGATTTTGGGGCGTTTTGGGGTCTCTGGAGACGTTTTGGGATGAATTTGTGGTGTTTTGGAGTCCCTAGATAAGTTTTGGAATGATATTGGGAGTGCTTGAGGGAGTTTTAGGATGAATTGGGGGGGTTTTGGGGTGAATTTGTGGAGTTTTGGAGTTCCTGGAGCGGTTTTTGGATGAATTCTTGAGGTTTTGGGGTCCCTGGAGTGGTTTTAGGATGAATTTGTGGAGTTTTGGCATCCCCGGCAAGGTTTTGGGATGAATTTGTGGGGTTTTGGGTTTCTTGGTGAGGTTTTAGGATGAATATGTGGGGTTTTGGGGTCCCTGGCAAGGTTTTGGGGTAATTTTGGGGTGTTTTGGGGTCCCTGGAGCAGTTTTGGGGTGAATTTGTGGGGTTTTGGCATCCCTGGAGAAGTTTGGGGTTCCTGAAGAGGTTTTGGGGTAAATTTGTGGGGTTTTGGGTTTCCTGGAGTTGTTTTAGGATGAATTTGGGGGGTTTTGGGTTTCCTGGTGAGGTTTTGGGGTGAATTTGTGGGGTTTTGGCATCCCTGGAGAAGTTTGGGGTTCCTGAAGAGGTTTCAGGCTGAATTTGTGGGGTTTTGGGTTTCCTGGAGTTGTTTTAGGATGAATTTGGGGGGTTTTGGGTTTCTTGGTGAGGTTTTGGGGGTGAATTTGTGGGGTTTTGGCATCCCTGGAGAGGTTTTAGGATGAATTTGGGGAGATTTGGTGTCCTGGCAAGGTTTTTGGGATGAATTTGTGGGGTTTTGGGTTTCCTGGTGAGGTTTTAGGATGAATTTGTGGGGTTTTGGGGTTCCTGGAGCAGTTTTGGGATGAATTTGTGGGGTTTTAGGTTTCCTGGCGAGGTTTTAGGGTGAATTTGTGGGGATTTGGGCTCCCTGGAGAAGTTTTGGGCTGTATTTGTGGTGTTTTGGGGTCCCTGGAGAGGTTTTGGGATGAATTTGAGGGGTTTTGGGGTTACCTCGAGCGGTTTTAAGGTTCCTGCAGAGTTTTTGGGGTGATTTTATGGTGTTTTGGCATTCCTGGAGAGATTTCAGGCTGAATTTGTGGGGTTTTAGGTTTCCTGGAGCGGTTTCAGGCTGAATTTGTGGGGTTTTAGGTTTCCTGGAGCGGTTTCAGGCTGAATTTGTGGGGTTTTGGGTTTCCTGGCGAGGTTTTGGGGTAAATTTGTGGGGTTTTGGGTTTCTCTGGAGCGGTTTGGGGCTGATTTTGGCCTGGTTTGGGGTCTCTGGACCCTCATACTCCCCACGTACCCACCCCTGATCCCTCATCCCACACCCGAGGGAACTTTCCCCTTTCCCACGGCGCCTTTTGGGGTCTCCCCCCTTCCTGTGCTCCCCAATCCCCTTTTCCCGTCACCCCAAACCCCTTTTTATGGGGTTTTAGGTTGGATTTATGGGGTGGTTTGGGTGATTTATGGGGTGGTTTGGGTGATTTATGGGGTTTTGGGAGAGCGTTCCCTTCTCCGTTGCCGCCCAATGTGACCTTTGGTGAGATCGTCACCCCCTTCAACATCGACAGGTGGGCATTTATGGGGTTTTGGGATGGATTTATGGGGTTTTAGGATGGATTTATGGGGTTTTAGGTTGGATTTATGGGGTGGTTTGGGTGATTTATGGGGTTTTGGGAGAGCGTTCCCTTCTCCATTGCCGCCCAATGTGACCTTTGGTGAGATCGTCCCCCCTTCAACATCGACAGGTGGGCATTTATGGGGTTTTGGGATGGATTTATGGGGTTTTAGGATGGATTTATGGGGTTTTAGGTTGGATTTATGGGGTGGTTTGGGTGATTTATGGGGTTTTGGGAGAGCGTTCCCTTCTCCATTGCTGCCCAATGTGACCTTTGGTGAGATCGTCACCCCCATCCCCCCCAAACCCCTCTGAGACCCCTTTTAGGGTCTCTCCTCTCCTTGTACTCCCCAATCCCCTTTTCCCATCACCCCAAACCCTTTTAGGATCTCCCCATTACTTCTCCCACCCCAAACCCCTTTTAGGGTCTCCTTTTCCCATCACCCCAAACCCCTTTTAGGGTCTCCTTTTCCCATCACCCCAAACCCCTTTTAGGGTCTCCCCATTACTTCTCCCACCCCAAACCCACCTCCCTCTTTTCCCACAACACTTCCACCTCTCCCCCCCACCCTGCCCCCCACCAATAAAAACTTCGGGGTCCCCCCATGGATTTTGGGGTGCTCTTTTTAGGACGACCTCACTCACAAGCTGGCCGACATCGTCAAGATCAACAACCAGCTGCGGCGCAACGAGCAGAACGGGGCGGCCGCGCACGTCATCGCCGAGGACGTCAAACTGCTGCAGTTCCACGTGGCCACCATGGTGGACAACGAGTTGCCCGGCTTGCCCAGGGTACACGGGAGGGGGTTTGGGGGGTCAAAGAGGGGGTTTGGGGGTCATAGAGGGGTCAAAGAGGGGGTTTGGGGGTCAAGGAGGGGGTTTGGGGGTTACAGAGGGGGTTTGGGGGGTCTCAGAGGGGTTTTGAGGGGTCTCAGAGGGGTTTTGAGGGGTTATGGAGGGGGTTTGGGGGTCATGGAGGGGGTTTGGGAGGTCATGGAGGGGGTTTGGGGGGTCAAAGAGGGGGTTTGGAGGGTCATAGAGGGGTCATAGAGGGGGTTTGGGGGGTCGAGGGGGTTCGGGGGGTCTCAGAGGGGTTTGGGGGGTTACAGAGGGGTTTTGAGGGGTCTCAGAGGGGTTTTGAGGGGTCATGGAGGGGGTTTGGGGGTCATGGAGGGGGTTTGGGAGGTCATGGAGGGGGTTTGGAGGTCATGGAGGGGGTTTGGGGGGTCAAAGAGGAGGTTTGGAGGGTCATAGAGGGGTCATAGAGGGGGTTTGGGGGTCGTAGAGGGGTTTGGGGGGTCAAAGAGGGGGTTTGGGGGTCATAGAGGGGTCAAAGAGGGGGTTTGGGGGGTCAAAGAGGGGGTTTGGGGGTCAAAGAGGGGTTTGAGGGGGTTACAGAGGGATTTTGGGGGGTTTCAGAGAGGTTTTGGGGGACTCAGAGGGGTTTTGGGGGGTCTCAGAGGGGTTTTGAGGGGTCATGGAGGGGGTTTGGGAGGTCACAGAGGGGGTTTGGGGGGTCATAGAGGGGTCGTAGAGGGGGTTTGGGGGGTCAAAGAGGGGTTTTGGGGGGTTACAGAGGGGGTTTGGGGGGTCACAGAGGGGGTTTGGGGGGTCAAAGAGGGGTTTTGAGGGGTTATGGAGGGGTTTTGAGGGGTCATGGAGGGGGTTTGGGGGGTCAAAGAGGGGGTTTGGAGGGTCATAGAGGGGTCAAAGAGGGGGTTTGGAGGGTCATAGAGGGGTCATAGAGGGGGTTTGGGGGGTCGAGGGGGTTCGGGGGGTCTCAGAGGGGTTTGGGGGTTACAGAGGGGTTTTGAGGGGTCTCAGAGGGGTTTTGAGGGGTCATGGAGGGGGTTTGGGGGGTCAAAGAGGGGGTTTGGAGGGTCATAGAGGGGTCATAGAGGGGGTTTGGGGGGTTACAGAGGGGTTTTGAGGGGTCTCAGAGGGTTTTGAGGGGTCATGGAGGGGGTTTGGGGGTCATGGAGGGGGTTTGGGAGGTCAAAGAGGGGGTTTGGAGGGTCATAGAGGGGTCATAGAGGGGGTTTGGGGGTCGTAGAGGGGTTTGGGGGGTCAAAGAGGGGGTTTGGGGGTCAAAGAGGGGTTTGAGGGGGTTACAGAGGGATTTTGGGGGGTTTCAGAGAGGTTTTGGGGGGACTCAGAGGGGTTTTGGGGGGTCTCAGAGGGGTTTTGAGGGGTCATGGAGGGGGTTTGGAGGTCATGGAGGGGGTTTGGGGGGTCAAAGAGGGGGTTTGGGGGGTCTCAGAGGGGTTTTGGGGGGTTACAGAGGGGGTTTGGGGGGTCACAGCTGGGGTTTAGGGGGTCAAAGAGGGGTTTTGAGGGGTTATGGAGGGGTTTTGAGGGGTCATGGAGGGGGTTTGGGAGGTCAAAGAGGGGGTTTGGAGGGTCATAGAGGGGTCATAGAGGGGGTTTGGGGGGTCGAGGGGGTTTGGGGGTCATAGAGGGGTCAAAGAGGGGGTTTGGGGGGTCAAAGAGGGGTTTGAGGGGGTTACAGAGGGATTTTGGGGGGTTTCAGAGAGGTTTTGGGGGGACTCAGAGGGGTTTTGGGGGGTCTCAGAGGGGTTTTGAGGGGTCATGGAGGGGGTTTGGAGGTCATGGAGGGGGTTTGGGGGGTCATAGAGGGGCCATAGAGGGGGTTTGGGGGGTCAAAGAGGGGGTTTGGGGGGTCTCAGAGGGGTTTTGGGGGGTCACAGAGGGGGTTTGGGGGGTCACAGAGGGGGTTTGGGGGGTCAAAGAGGGGTTTTGAGGGGTCTCAGAGGGGTTTTGAGGGGTTATGGAGGGGGTTTGGGGGTCATGGAGGGGGTTTGGGAGGTCAGAGAGGGGGTTTTGGGGGGGTCAAAGAGGAGGTTTGGGGGTCATAGAGGGGGTTTGGGGGGTCAAAGAGGGGGGTTTGGGGGGTCTCAGAGGGGTTTGGGGGGGTTACAGAGGGGTTTTGGGGGGTTTCAGAGAGGTTTTGGGGGGACTCAGAGGGGTTTTGGGAGGTCTCAGAGGGATTTTGGGGTCATACAGGGTCGCAGAGGGGTTTGGGGGGGTCTCAGAGGGGTTTTGGGGGTCTCAGAGGGGTCTCAGAGGGGTTTGGGGAGCTTCTGAGGGGTCTCAGAGGCGTTTTGGGGGGTCTCAGAGGGGATTTTGGGGGTCAAAGAGGGGGTTTGGGGCTTACAGAGGGGGTTTGGGGGGTCTCAGAGGGGTCACAGGAGTTTTGGGGGTCACAGAGGGGTTTCAGGGGTCATAGAGGGGTCTCAGAGGGGGTTTGGGGGTCGCAGAGGAGTTTTGGGGGTCACAGAGGGGTCACAGAGGAGTTTTGGGGGTTACAGAGGGGTCTCAGATGGGTTTTGGGGTCTCAGATGGGTCTCAGAGGGGTTTTGGGGGGTCTCAGAGGGGTCTCAGAGGAGTTTGGGGGCTCACAGAGGGGTCTCAGAGGGCTTTGGGGGGTCTCAGAGGGGTTTTGGGGGGTCACAGAGGGGTCACAGAGGAGTTTTGGGGGTTACAGAGGGGTCTCAGATGGGTTTTGGGGTCTCAGATGGGTCTCAGAGGGGTTTTGGGGGGTCTCAGAGGGGTCTCAGAGGAGTTTTGGGGGCTCACAGAGGGGTCTCAGAGGGGCTTTGGGGGGTCTCAGAGGAGTTTTGG
>NC_063250.1:44892-172377 GCF_020740725.1 Corvus hawaiiensis
CGTCACCCCCTTCAACATCGACAGGTGGGGTTTGGGGGTGTTTATAGGGGATTTATGGGGTTTTGGGGTGGATTTATGGGGTTTTGGGATGGATTTATGGGGTTTTAGGTTGGATTTATGGGGTTTTGGGATGGATTTATGGGGTTTTGGGATGGATTTATGGGGTTTTAGGTTGGATTTATGGGGTGGTTTGGGTGATTTGTGGGTTTTGGGAGAGCGTTCCCCGCTCCATCGCCGCCAACATGACCTTCGCCGAGATCGTCACCCCCTTCAACATCGACAGGTGGGGTTTGGGGCTGTTTATAGGGGATTTATGGGGTTTTGGGGTGGATTTATGGGGTTTTGGGGTGGATTTATGGGGTTTTGGGATGGATTTATGGGGTTTTGGGGTGGATTTATGGGGTGGTTTGGGTGATTTATGGGGTTTTGGGAGAGCGTTCCCTTCTCCGTTGCCGCCCAATGTGACCTTTGGTGAGATCGTCCCCCCCTTCAACATCGACAGGTGGGCATTTATGGGGTTTTGGGATGGATTTATGGGGTTTTGAGATGGATTTATGGGGTTTTGGGATGGATTTATGGGGTTTTGAGATGGATTTATGAGGTTTTGGGATGGATTTATGAGGTTTTAGGTTGGATTTATGTGGTGGTTTGGAGTGATTTATGAGATTTTTAGGATGGATTTATGGCGTGGTTTGGGTTGGATTTATGGGGTGGTTTGGGTTGGATTTATGAGGTTTTAGGATGGATTTATGGGGTGTTTGGGGTGATTTATGGGGTTTTGGGGTGATTTATGGGGTTTTGGGATGGATTTATGGGGTTTTAGGATGGATTTATGGGGTCTTTAGGATGGATTTATGGGGTCTTTAGGATGGGTTTATGGGGTTTTGGGATGGATTTATGGGGTTTTGGGATGGATTTGTGGGGTTTTGGGAGAGCGTTCCCCGCTCCATCGCCGCCAACATGACCTTCGCCGAGATCGTCTCCCCCTTCAACATCGACAGGTGGGGTTTGGGGGTGTTTATAGGGGATTTATGGGGTCTTGGGATGGATTTATGGGTTTTGGGATGGATTTATGGGGTTTTGGGATGGATTTATGGGGTTTTGGGATGGATTTATGGGGTTTTAGGTTGGATTTATGGGGTTTTGGGATGGATTTATGGGGTTTTAGGTTGGATTTATGGGGTGGTTTGGGTGATTTGTGGGGTTTTGGGAGAGCGTTCCCCGCTCCATCGCCGCCAACATGACCTTCGCCGAGATCGTCACCCCCTTCAACATCGACAGGTGGGGTTTGGGGCTGTTTATAGGGGATTTATGGGGTTTTGGGATGGATTTATGGGGTTTTGGGGTGGATTTATGGGGTGGTTTGGGTGATTTATGGGGTTTTGGGAGAGCGTTCCCTTCTCCATTGCCGCCCAATGTGACCTTTGGTGAGATCGTCACCCCCTTCAACATCGACAAGTGGGCGTTTATGGGGTTTTGGGGTGGATTTATGGGGTTTTGGGGTGGATTTATGGGGTTTTGGGGTGAATTTATGGGGTTTTGGGAGAGCGTTCCCCGCTCCATCGCCGCCAACATGACCTTCGCCGAGATCGTCACCCCCTTCAACATCGACAGGTGGGGTTTGGGGGAATTTATAGGGGATTTATGGGTTTTGGGGTGGATTTATGGGGTTTAGGATGGATTTATGGGGATTTAGGATGGATTTATGGGGTTTTGGGATGGATTTATGGGGTTTTGGGATGGATTTATGGGGTGGTTTGGGTGATTTGTGGGGTTTTGGGAGAGCGTTCCCTTCTCCATTGCCGCCCAATGTGACCTTTGGTGAGATCGTCCCCCCCTTCAACATCGACAGGTGGGCATTTATGGGGTTTTAGGATGGATTTATGGGGTTTTGGGATGGATTTATGGGGTTTTGGGATGGATTTATGAGGTTTTGGGATGGATTTATGGGGTTTTGAGATGGATTTATGGGGTGGTTTGGGTGATTTGTGGGGTTTTGGGAGAGCGTTCCCTTCTCCGTTGCCGCCCAATGTGACCTTTGGTGAGATCGTCCCCCCCTTCAACATCGACAGGTGGGGTTTGGGGTGTTTATAGGGGATTTATGGGGTTTTGGGATGGATTTATGAGGTTTTGGGATGGATTTATGGGGTTTTGGGATGGATTTATGAGGTTTTGGGATGGATTTATGGGGTTTTGGGATGGATTTATGAGGTTTTGGGATGGATTTATGGGGTTTAGGATGGATTTATGTGGTTTTGGGATGGATTTATGTGGTTTTGGGATGGATTTATGGGGTGTTTGGAGTGATTTATGGGGTTTTAGGATGGATTTGTGGGATTTTGGGGTGATTTATGGGGTTTTGGGAGAGCTTTTCCTGCTCCATCGCCCCCAACGCGACCTTTGGTGAGATCTTCACCCCTTTCAACATCGATTGAGGTGACCTGGGGGGGGTTTGGGGGGATTTATGGGGTGTTTGGAGCTGATCTGAGGGGTCTGAGGGCATTTGGGGGAGCTTTGGTGGCGTTTGGGGCAGATCTGGGTAGATTTGGTGAAAATTCGGGGAGATTTGGGGGGAAATTCGGGGACTTTGGGGCAGATCTGGGTGAATTTGGGATGAATTTAAGGAGTGGGGCCGATCTGGGTGAATTTAGTGGGATTTAAAGAATCTTTGCGGAGCTTTTGGGGGACATTTGGGTTATTTTAGGGCAGATTTGAAGCAGTTTGGGGACGATTTGAGAACCTTTAGGATGCTCTGGTGGGATTTGGGGTGATTTTGGGCTGATTGGAGCAATCTGGGGGCGTTCTAAAGAACCCCCAAAATCCCCTGACGACATCAGCGTCGTTTTGGGGCTGATCCCAAGAACCCAAAACCATCCCAAACCCCTTGGAAACCCCACAAATCCTTCTCAGGGAGACTCTGGTGGATTATGGGGTGAACCCTTGATTCCCAAAATCCCCTCAATTTCCCCCAAAACCCCCGCAGGCTGCAGGAGTTGGTGCGCAGGGGGAACAGTCAATACCCGGGGGCCAAATACATCATCAGGGACAACGGGGACAGGATCGACCTCCGCTTCCACCCCAAACCCAGCGACCTCCACCTGCAGATCGGCTACAAGGTCAGCACCCCAAAAAAACCCCCCAAAATCAGGGGAGGACCTCAAAAAAATCCCAAAATCAGCACCTCAAAAAACCCCCCAAAACTCAGGGGAGGACCTCAAAAGAATCCCAAAATCAGCACCTCAAAAAACCCCCCAAAATCAGGGGAGGACCCCAAAAAAAACCCCAAAAGTCAGGGGAGGACCCCAAAAAACCCCCAAAAGTCAGCACCTCAAAAAACCCCCCAAAATCGGGGGAGGACCTCAAAAAAAACCCCCAAAATCAGCACCTCAAAAAACCCCCCAAAATCAGGGGAGGACCTCAAAAAAAACCCCCAAAAGTCAGCACCTCAAAAAACCCCCCAAAAGTCAGGGGAGGACCCCAAAAATCCCCAAAATCAGCACCTCAAAAAACCCCCCAAAATCAGGGGAGGACCTCAAAAAAAACCTCCAAAATCAGCACCTCAAAAAACCCCCCAAAATCAGGGGAGGACCCCAAAAAAATCCCAAAATCAGCACCCCAAAAAACCCCCCAAAATCAGGGGAGGACCTCAAAAAAAACCCCAAAAGTCAGCACCTCAAAAAACCTCCAAAAGTCAGGGGAGGACCTCAAAAAAAACCCCAAAATCAGCACCTCAAAAAACCTCCAAAATCAGGGGAGGACCTCAAAAAAAACCCCAAAATCAGCACCCCAAAAAACCCCCCAAAATCAGGGGAGGACCTCAAAAAAAACCCCAAAATCAGCACCTCAAAAAACCCCCCAAAATCAGGGGAGGACCCCAAAAAAACCTCAAAATGAGGGGAGGACCCCAAAAAAACCCCCAAAAGTCAGGGGATGACCCCAAAAAAACCCCCAAAAGTCAGCACCCCAAAAAACCCCAAAATCAGGGGAGGACCCCAAAAAAATCCCAAAATCAGCACCCCAAAAAACCCCCCAAAATCAGGGGAGGACCTCAAAAAAAACCCCAAAAGTCAGCACCTCAAAAAACCTCCAAAAGTCAGGGGAGGACCTCAAAAAAAACCCCAAAATCAGCACCTCAAAAAACCTCCAAAATCAGGGGAGGACCTCAAAAAAAACCCCAAAATCAGCACCCCAAAAAACCCCCCAAAATCAGGGGAGGACCTCAAAAAAAACCCCAAAATCAGCACCTCAAAAAACCCCCCAAAATCAGGGGAGGACCCCAAAAAAACCTCAAAATGAGGGGAGGACCCCAAAAAAACCCCCAAAAGTCAGGGGATGACCCCAAAAAAACCCCCAAAAGTCAGCACCCCAAAAAACCCCAAAATCAGGGGAGGACCCCAAAAAACCACAGGGGAGGGACTCCAAAAACTCAGGGATGCCAAAAACCAGCAGGGGACCCCAAAACTGTGGGGTAGAGGGTTGGGTTTGGGGTTTGGAGCTGTGGATTTGGGGTTCAGTCCCTGATTTTGGGGTTTGGAGCTCTGGATTTGGGGTTCAGTCGTTGATTTTGGGGTTCAGAGCTCTGGATTTGGGGTTCAATCCCTGATTTTGGGGTTTGGAGCTCTGGATTTGGGGTTCAGTTGTTGATTTTGGGGTTCAGTCGCTGATTTTGGGGTTCAATCCCTGATTTTGGGGTTCAGAGCTGTGGATTTGGGGGTTCAGTCGCTGATTTTGGGGTTCAGAGCTCTGGATTTGGGGTTTAATTGCTGATTTTGGGGTTTGGAGCTCTGGATTTGGGGTTCAATCCCTGATTTTGGGGTTCAGAGCTGTGGATTTGGGGGTTCGATCCCTGATTTTGGGGTTCAGAGCTCTGGATTTGGGGTTCAGTCGTTGATTTTGGGGTTCGATCCCTGATTTTGGGGTTCAGAGCTGTGGATTTGGGGTTCAGAGCTCTGGATTTGAGGTTTAATTGCTGATTTTGGGGTTCAATCCCTCGTTTTTTTTCCCCTTGACCCCCCCCATTTTTTGAGGAAATCTTTCATTTTTTGGGAAAACCCTCTCCGTTTTTGGGGTGTCCCTCAGTTTTGGGGTGTCCCTCATTTTTGGGGTGTTTCTCATTTTTGGGGTGTTTTGGGGACAGGTGGAGCGTCACATGTGCGACGGGGACATCGTGATCTTCAACCGGCAGCCGACCCTACACAAGATGTCCATGATGGGCCACAGGGTCAGGATCCTGCCCTGGTCCACCTTCCGTCTGAACCTGAGGTAAAACACCCCAAAAGCCACCCTAAAAACCCCCAAATTACCCCAAAATCATCCCAAATCCTGCCCTGGGCCACCTTCCGTCTGAACTTGAGGTAAAACACCCCAAAAGCCACCCTAAAAACCCCCAAATTACCCCAAAATCATCCCAAATCCTGCCCTGATCCACCTTCCGTCTGAACCTGAGGTAAAACACCCCAAAAGCCACCCTAAAAACCCCCAAATTACCCCAAAATGATCCCAAATCCTGCCCTGGGCCACCTTCCGTCTGAACCTGAGGTAAAACACCCCAAAAACCACCCCAAAAACCCCCAAATTACCCCAGAACCACCCCAAATCCTGCCCTGGTTTTTCTTCTGTTTAAATCTGAGGTAAAACATCCCAAAAATATCCCAAAATTACCCCAAATCCTGCCCTGCGCCACCTTCTGTCTGAACCTGAGGTGAAACACCCCAAAAACCACCCTAAAAACCCCCAAATTACCCCAAAATGATCCCAAATCCTGCCCTGGGCCATTTAATGTTTAAATCTGAGGTAAAACACCCCAAAAACCACCCCAAAAACCCCTAAAATTACCCCAAAATCACCCCAAATCCTGCCCTGATCCACCTTCCGTCTGAACCTGAGGTAAAACACACCCAAAATCACCCTAAAAACCCCAAAATCACCCCAAATCCTGCCCTGGTCCACCTTCTGTCTGAACCTGAGGTGAAACACCCCAAAAACCACTCTAAAACCCCCAAATTACCCCAAAATCACCCAAATCCTGCCCTGGTCTGTCTTCTGTCCTGAACCTGAGGTAAAACACCCCCAAAACCACCCTAAAACCCCTAAAATTACCCCAAAATTATCCCAAATCCTGCCCTGGTTCATCTTCTGTTTAAATCTGAGGTAAAACACACCCAAAATCACCCTAAAAACCCCAAAATCACCCCAAATCCTGCTCTGGTCCACCTTCTGTCTGAACCTGAGGTAAAACACCACAAAAACCACCCTAAAACCCCTAAAATTACCCCAAAATCACCCAAATCCTGCCCTGGTCCGTCTTCCGTCCTGAACCTGAGGTAAAACACCCCCAAAACCACCCTAAAACCCCTAAAATTACCCCAAAATTATCCCAAATCCTGCCCTGGTTCATCTTCTGTTTAAATCTGAGGTAAAACACCCCAAAAACCACCCTAAAACCCCTAAAATTACCCCAAAATCATCCCAAATCCTGCCCTGGTCCACCTTCTGTTTACATTTGAGGTAAAACATCCCAAAAACATCCCAAAATTACCCCAAATCCTGCCCTGGGCCACCTTCAGTCTGAACCTGAGGTAAAACACCCCAAAAACCACCCTAAAAACCCCCAAATTACCCCAAAATGATCCCAAATCCTGCCCTGGGCCATTTAATGTTTAAATCTGAGGTAAAACACCCCAAAAACCGCCCTAAAACCCCCAAAAATTACCCCAAATCCTGCCCTGGGCCGTCTTCCGTCTGAACCTGAAGTAAAACACCCCAAAAACCACCCTAAAACCCCCAAATTACCCCAAATCCTGCCCTGGTTCACCTTCCATCTGAACCTGAGGTAAAACACCCCCAAAACCACCCTAAAACCCCCAAATTACCCCAAAATCATCCCAAATCCTGCCCTGGTTCATCCTCTGTTTAAATTTGACCCCAAAAATATCCCAAAACCACCCCAAATCCTGCCCTGATCCACCTTCCGTCTGAACCTGAGGTAAAAAACCCCAAAACCGCCCTGAAAAACCCCAAAACCTCCCCAAAACGACTTTGATGGGGATGAGATGAACCCTGCCCCGAGTCCCTCCAGTGACCCCAATGTCCCAGTGGCCCCAATGACCCAATGACCCCAGTGACCCCAGTGACCCCAATGTCCCCAGTGACCCCAATGTCCCAGTGGCCCCAATGTCCCAGTGACCCCAGTGACCCCAATGTCCCAGTGACCCCAATGTCCCCAGTGACCCCAGTGACCCCATGGCCCCAATGTCCCAGTGACCCCAATGACCCCAATGTCCCAGTGGCCCCAATGTCCCAGTGACCCCAATGACCCAATGACCCCAGTGACCCCAGTGACCCCAATGTCCCAGTGACCCCAATGTCCCAGTGACCCCAATGTCCCAGTGACCCCAATGACCCAATGACCCCAGTGACCCCAGTGACCCCAATGTCCCCAGTGACCCCAATGTCCCAGTGGCCCCAATGTCCCAGTGGCCCCAGTGACCCCAGTGTCCCCAGTGACCCCAATGTCCCAGTGACCCCAATGTCCCCAGTGACCCCAATGACCCCAATGTCCCAGTGACCCCAATGTCCCCAGTGTCCCCAGTGACCCCAATGTCCCCAGTGACCCCAATGTCCCAGTGACCCCAATGACCCAATGACCCCAATGACCCCAATGTCCCAGTGACCCCAATGTCCCAGTGGCCCCAATGTCCCAGTGACCCCAATGACTCCATGGCCCCAATGACCCAATGTCCCCAGTGACCCCAATGTCCCCAGTGACCCCAATGTCCCAGTGGCCCCAATGACCCAATGACCCCAGTGACCCCAATGTCCCCAGTGACCCCAATGTCCCAGTGGCCCCAATGTCCCAGTGACCCCAGTGACCCCAATGACCCAATGACCCCAATGTCCCAGTGACCCCAGTGACCCCAATGTCCCCAGTGACCCCAATGTCCCCAGTGACCCCAATGACCCCATGGCCCCATGTCCCAGTGACCCCAATGACCCCAATGTCCCCAGTGACCCCAATGACCCCATGGCCCCCTGTCCCAGTGACCCCAATGACCCCAATGTCCCCAGTGACCCCAATGACCCAATGTCCCCAGTGACCCCAATGACCCCAATGTCCCCAGTGACCCCAGTGACCCCAGTGACCCCCATGTCCCAGTGACCCCAGTGACCCCAATGACCCCATGGCCCCATGTCCCAGTGACCCCAATGACCCCAATGACCCCATGGCCCCAATGTCCCCAGTGACCCCAATGACCCCATGGCCCCCTGTCCCAGTGACCCCAGTGACCCCAATGTCCCCAGTGACCCCAATGTCCCAGTGACCCCATGGCCCCCTGTCCCAGTGACCCCAATGTTCCCGTGACCCCATGGCCCCAATGTCCCCAGTGACCCCAATGTTCCCGTGACCCCATGGCCCCAATGTCCCCAATGTCCCAGTGACCCCAGTGACCCCAGTCTCCCAGTGACCCCAATCTCCCAATGACCCCGATGTCCCAGTGACCCCAATGACCCCATGGCCCCCTGTCCCAGTGACCCCAGTGACCCCAATGTCCCAGTGACCCCAATGTCCCAGTGACCCCAATGACCCCATGTCCCACATCCCTGATGTCCCCATGTCCCAGTGACCCCAATGACCCCATGTCCCACATCCCTGATGTCCCCACTGACCCCGCTGTCCCCGCTGTCCCCAGGCCCTACAACGCCGGTTTCGACGGCGATGAGATGAACCTGCACCTGCCCTTGTCCCATGGCCCCAATGTCCCTTATCCCGATGTCCCCGATGTCCCCAACATCTCCGATGTCCCCGTGTCCTCGATATCTCTGATGTCCCCATGTCCCCAATGTCCTCGATGTCCTCAATGTTCCCATGTCCCACATCCCAGAAGTCCTCAATGTCCTCAATATCTCTGATGTCCCCATGTCCTCAATGTCCCCGATGACCCCAACGTCCCCGATGACCCCAACATCCCCAATGACCCCGACGTCCCTGATGTCCCCGCTGTCCCCGCAGCGTCCCCAGGCCCTACAACGCCGATTTCGACGGCGATGAGATGAACCTGCACCTGCCCTTGTCCCATGGCCCCAATGTCCCTTATCCCGATGTCCCCAATGTCCCCAACGTCCCCGATGTCCCCAACGTCCCCAATGTCCCCAACATCCCCGATGTCCCCGCTGCCCCCACTGACCCCGCTGTCCCCGCAGCGTCACCACGCCCTACAACGCCGATTTCGACGGCGATGAGATGAACCTGCACCTGCCGCAGTCGCTGGAGACGCGGGCGGAGATCCAGGAGCTCGCCATGGTGCCCCGCATGATCGTCACCCCCCAGAGCAACCGGCCCGTCATGGGCATCGTGCAGGACACGCTGACGGCCGTGCGCAAGTTCACCAAGAGGGACGTCTTCCTGGAGAGGGTCGGTTTTGGGGTCGTTTTGGGGCTTTTTTGGGCAGTTTAGGGTGATTTAGGATGGTTTGGGGTTGGTTTGAGGTGGTTTTGGGGTTGGTTTGGGGTTGGAGTTGAGGGGGTTTAGGGCAGGTGTTTGTGGGGTTTAGTTCAGGACGCGCTGACGGCCGTGCGCAAGTTCACCCAGAGGGACGTCTTCCTGGAGAGGGGCGGCTTTTGGGATCGTTTTGGGGATTTTGGGGTCGTTTTGGGGCTTTTTAGGGGGATTTAGGGTTGGTTTGAGGTGGTTTTGGGGTTGGAGTTGAGGGGGTTTAGTGCAGGTGTTTGTGGGGTTTAGTTCAGGACGCGCTGACGGCCGTGCGCAAGTTCACCCAGAGGGACGTCTTCCTGGAGAGGGTCGGTTTTGGGGTCGTTTTGGGGCTTTTTTGGGCAGTTTAGGGTGATTTAGGATGGTTTGGGGTTGGTTTGAGGTGGTTTTGGGGTTGGTTTGGGGTTGGAGTTGAGGGGGTTTAGGGCAGGTGTTTGTGGGGTTTAGTTCAGGACGCGCTGACGGCCGTGCGCAAGTTCACCAAGAGGGACGTCTTCCTGGAGAGGGTCGGTTTTGGGGTCGTTTTGGGGCTTTTTTGGGCAGTTTAGGGTGATTTAGGGTGGTTTGGGGTTGGTTTGAGGTGGTTTTGGGGTTGGTTTGGGGTTGGAGTTGAGGGGTTTTAGGGCAGGTGTTTGTGGGGTTTAGTTCAGGACACGCTGACGGCCGTGCGCAAGTTCACCAAGAGGGACGTCTTCCTGGAGAGGGTCGGTTTTGGGGTCGTTTTGGGGCTTTTTTGGGCAGTTTAGGGTGATTTAGGATGGTTTGGGGTTGGTTTGAGGTGGTTTTGGGGTTGGTTTGAGGGGGTTTCGGGTAGGTGTTTATGGGGTTTAGTTCAGGATACGCGTTCGCAAGTTCACCCAGAGGGACGTCTTCCTGGAGAGGGTCGGTTTTTGGGGTCGTTTTGGGGTTTTTAGGGTGATTTGAGGTGGTTTGGGGTTGGTTTGAGGTGGTTTTGGGGTGTCTTGAGGTGGTTTTGGGGTGTTTTGGGATGGTTTTGGGGTGTCCTTCAGGGCGAGGTGATGCCCTGCTGATGTTCCTGTCCACGTGGGATGGGAAGGTGCCCCGAGCCTCCATGCTGGAAGGGATTTTGGGGCATTTTGGGGCATTTTTAGGATATTTTGTGGTATTTATGGTTTTTTCTTGATTGATGACACTTTTGAGGTGGTTTTGGGGTGTTTTGGGGTGGTTCTGGGGTGTCCCTCAGGGCGAGGTGATGCCCTGCTGATGTTCCTGTCCACGTGGGACGGGAAGGTGCCCCAAGGCTCCATCCTGGAAGGGATTTTTGGGGCATTTTTGGGCATTTTTAGGATATTTTGGGGTATTTATGGGTTCTTCTGGATTGATGACAGTTTTGGGGTGCTTTTGGGGTGTCCTTCAGGGCGAGGTGATGAACCTGCTGATGTTCCTGTCCACGTGGGACGGGAAGGTGCCCCAACCGGCCATCCTGAAGCCGCGCCCGCTCTGGACAGGGAAGCAAATCTTCTCCCTCATCATCCCGGGCCACATCAACTGCATCCGCACCCACAGCACCCACCCCGACGACGAGGACAGCGGCCCCTACAAACACATCTCCCCCGGGGACACCAAGGTGAGCACCCGGCGAGGCTCTGGAGGGAGGTTTGAGGAGGTCTAGGGGGGCTTGGTGGGGTGTAAAGGTGGTTTGAGGGGGCTTTGGTGGGATTTGAGGAGGTCTAGGGGGGCTTGGTGGGGTGCAGAGATGGTTTGAGGGGTCTTTGGTGGGGTTTGGGGTGATCTGAGGGGGCTTTGGTGGGACTTGAGAGTGTTCTGGAGGGGCTTGGGGTGATCTGAGGGGGCTTTGGGGTGATCTGAGGGGGCTTTGGTGGGATTTGAGGAGGTCTAGAGTGGCTTGGTGGGGTGCAGAGATGGTTTGAGGGGTCTTTGGTGGGACCTGAGGGGTCTTTGGTGGGACTTGAGGGTGTTCTGGAGGGGTTTGGGGTGATCTGAGGCGGCTTTGGTGGGGCTTGGGGTGATCTGAGAGGGCTTTGGTGGGATTTGAGGAGGTCTAGGGGGGTTTGGTGGGGTGCAGAGATGGTTTGAGGGGGCTTTGGTGGGAGTTGAGAGTGTTCTGGAGGTGCTTGGGGTGATATGAGGGGGTTTTGGGGTGATCTGAGGGGGCTTTGGTGGGGTTTGGGGTGATCTGAGGGGGCTTTGGTGGGATGTGAGGAGGTCTAGAGTGGCTTGGTGGGGTGTAAAGGTGGTTTGACGGGTCTTTGGTGGGACTTGAGGGGGCTTTGGTGGGATGTGAGGAAGTCTAGGGGGGTTTGGTGGGGTGCAGAGATGGTTTGAGGGGGCTTTGGTGGGACTTGAGAGTGTTCTGGAGGGGCTTGGGGTGATCTGAGGGGGCTTTGGTGGGACCTGAGGGTGATTTGGGGTGGTCTGAGAGGACTTTGATGGGCTTTGGGGTGCTCTGAGAGGACTTTGGTGGGCTTTGGGATGGTCTGAGTGGGCTTTGGTGAGACCTGAGGGTGGTCCAAGAGGACTTTGGTGGGACTTGAGGGTGATTCGGGGTGTTCTCACGGGGCTTTGGTGGGACTTGAGGGGGCTTTGATGGAGCTTGAGGGTGATTTGGGGTGGTCTCAGAGGACTTTGCTGGTGTTTGGGGTGCCCTGAGAGGACTTTGGTGGGACTCGAGGGTGATTTGGGGTGCTCTTGAGAAGACTTCGGTGGTGTTTTGGGTGCTCCAAGAAGACTTTGGTGGTGTTTTGGGTGCTCCGAGAAGACTTTGGTGGTGTTTTGGGTGCTCTGAGAAGACTTCAGTGGTGTTTTGGGTGCTCCGAGAAGACTTTGGTGGTGTTTTGGGTGCTCCGAGAAGACTTTGGTGGTGTTTTGGGTGCTCCAAGAAGACTTTGGTGGTGTTTTGGCTGCTCTGAGAGGACTTTGGTGGTGTTTTGGGTGCTCTGAGAGGACTTTGGTGGTGTTTTGGGTGCTCCGAGAAGACTTTGGTGGTGTTTTGGGTGCTCTGAGAGGACTTTGGTGGGACCTGAGGGTGTTTTGGGTGCTCTGAGAGGACTTTGGTGGTGTTTTGGGTGCTCTGAGAAGACTTCGGTGGTGTTTTGGGTGCTCTGAGAAGACTTTGGTGGGCCTTCCTCTGCTTGAGGAGAACTTCGTAGACTTCAGGGTGGTTTTGAGGTGCTCCAGGAGGGTGGAAATGTTGAACTTCTCTCATCTCTTGACCTCCTGACGACCCCTCTTGGTTCGAATGTCCCACCCCACCACCAGGTGATCGTGGAGAACGGGGAGCTCATCATGGGCATCTTGTGCAAGAAGTCCTTGGGGACGTCGGCCGGTTCCTTGGTGCACATCTCCTACCTGGAGATGGGCCACGACACCACGCGCCTCTTCTACAGCAACATCCAGACCGTCATCAACAACTGGCTGCTCATCGAGGGTCAGCAGGGTCCTACCGAGGGGTCACCGTGGGGTTGGCACCTCAAGGGGGGGTCACGGTGGGGTTGGCACCTCAAAGGTCAGGAAGGTCCTGCTGAGGGGTCACGGTGGGGTTGGCACCTCAAGGTCATTCTTGAGATCTTGGTGGTCCTTGGCCCCCTTTTTGGGGACTTTGGGGGATCTTCAGGGAGTCCACAGAGGGGTGAGACCCCTCCTGGTGGCACCAGATGGGGGTTTGGTCACCTGGGGAGCTTCTCAGGTCCCACCTTGGTGGAACTCAGGTGTCCCTGGTGGTCCTTGGACCCCTTTTTGGGGACTTTGGGGGATCTTCAGGAGGTCCACAGAGGGTTGGGACCCCTCCTGGTGGCACCAAATGGGGGTTCAGGGACCTGGGGACCTTCTCAGGTCCCACCTTGGTGGAACTCAGGTGTCCCTGGTGGTCCTTGGACCCCTTTTTGGGGACTTTGGGGGATCTTCAGGAGGTCCACAGAGGGTTGGGACCCCTCCTGGTGGCACCAAATGGGGGTTTGGTCACCTGGGGACCTTCTCAGGTCCCACCTTGGTGGGATTTGGGTGTCCCTGGTGATCCTTGGACCTCGTTCTTGGGGCAAGAGGGACTTGGAGAGTCTTTGAAGCCCCTTTTTGGGGGCTCTGGGGGATCTTCAGGAGGTCCACAGAGGGTTGGGACCTCTCCTGGTGGCACCAAATGGGGGTTTGGTCACCTGGGGACCTTCTCAGGTCCCACCTTGGTGGGATTTGGGTGTCCCCTGGGGGTGTCCATGTGTGGCTGAGACCTCCCCTTGGTGACCTCGTTGTCTCCATGTCCCCCCTTTTATCCTCCAGCGTGACCAGACCCCGACCCAGGCTTGGTTTTTTGGGGTGGGATGGGGTCAGATGTGCACTTGGAGAGGACCTCGAGTTTTGGGGGACCCCCCCTTTGAACCCCAAACGTCCCCTCCAGGTCACACCATCGGCATCGGTGACTCCATCGCCGACGCCAAGACCTACCAGGACATCCAGAACACCATCAAGAAGGCCAAGCAGGACGTCATCGAGGTGGGACTTCTGGGAGGACCTCCGGGTGCTTCTGGGACACGCCCGGGTTGGGATTTTGGGGGTTCTTCGGGTGGGAATTTGGGGGATTTTTGGGGGGGGAATTCCTGAGGTTCTTGGAGGTTCTCTGGTGGGTCACCTCAAGGGGGTGGTGGGGAGGGGGATTGGGGGGGGGGTTTGGGGTGTGCCACCCACATTTTGGGATCTCTGGGTGGATTTTGGAGCATCTCCAGGATGTTCTGGGTGGGTCTGGAGCATCTTCAGAGCTTTCTGGGTCCATCTGGAGCATCTCCAGAACTTCCTGGGTGGATTTGGGGTCTCCAGAACTTCTGGGGAGGATCTGGAGCATCTCCAGAACTTCCTGGGGGGATCTGGAGCCTCTCCAGAACTTTCTGGGTGGATTTGGGGTCTCCAGAACTTCTGGGGAGGACCTGGAGCATCTCCAGAACTTCCTGGGTGGAGCTGGAGCATCTCCAGAACATTCTGGCTGGGTTTGGAGTCTCCAGAACTTCCTGGGTCCATCTGGAGCATCTCCAGAACGTTCTGGGAGGATCTGGAGCATCTCCAGAGTCGTCTCAACCCCATCCCAGGTGCTCCCACCACCCCCAGTTCCATGAGGAACTCCCAGGAATTTGGAGGAACCTTCAAGGAGTTTGGGGCTGTTCCTGGAGGATCTCAGGGGGGTTGGGGTGGTTCCTGTGGAGTTTTGTGGAGTTCTTTGGGATCTTCTTGAGGTTCTGAGGTGGTTTTGGACACCAGGAGGTCCAAGACCAACATCTCCCAGCTTTGAGGAGCTCCAGAAGATCTTGGGGAGCTCCATGTGGGGTTTGGGGCGGTTCCTGTGGAGTTTTGTGGAGATTTTTGGGATTTTGTGGAATTCCTGTGGAATTTTGTGGAGATCTTTGGGATCTTGTTGAGCTTTTCAGGTGGTTTTGGACACCAGGAGCTCCAAGATCGACATCTCCCAGGTTTGGGGAGCTCCACGTGGGGTTTGGGGTGGGTCCTGTGGCATTTTGTGGAGTTCTTTGGGATCTTCTGGAGCTTCTCACGTACTTTTGGACACCAGGAGGTCCAAGATTGACATCTCCTAGGTTTGAGGAGCTCCAGAGGGTTCCAAGAAGATCTCATGAGGTTCCTGTGGAGTTTTTGGGATGTTCTTGAGGTTCTCAGGTGGTTTTGGACACCAGGAGGTCCAAGACCAACATCTCCCAGGTTTGAGGAGCTCCAGAAGATCTTGGGGAGCTCCATGTGGGGTTTGGGGAGTTCCTCTGGAATTTTGTGGATTTCTTTGGGATCTTGTTGAGGTTTTGGACACCAGGAGGTCCAAGACCAACATCTCCCAGGTTTGAGGAGCTCCAGAAGATCCTGGGGAGCTCCATGTGGGGTTTGGGGCGGTTCCTGTGGAATTTTGTGGAGATTTTTGGGATTTTGTGGAATTCCTGTGGAATTTTGTGGAGATCTTTGGGATCTTGTTGAGCTTTTCAGGTGGTTTTGGACACCAGGAGCTCCAAGATCGACATCTCCCAGGTTTGGGGAGCTCCACGTGGGGTTTGGGGTGGGTCCTGTGGCATTTTGTGGAGTTCTTTGGGATCTTCTGGAGCTTCTCACGTACTTTTGGACACCAGGAGGTCCAAGATTGACATCTCCTAGGTTTGAGGAGCTCCAGAGGGTTCCAAGAAGATCTCATGAGGTTCCTGTGGAGTTTTTGGGATGTTCTTGAGGTTCTCAGGTGGTTTTGGACACCAGGAGGTCCAAGACCAACATCTCCCAGGTTTGAGGAGCTCCAGAAGATCTTGGGGAGCTCCATGTGGGGTTTGGGGAGTTCCTCTGGAATTTTGTGGATTTCTTTGGGATCTTGTTGAGGTTTTGGACACCAGGAGGTCCAAGACCAACATCTCCCAGGTTTGAGGAGCTCCAGAAGATCCTGGGGAGCTCCATGTGGGGTTTGGGGCGGTTCCTGTGGAATTTTGTGGAGATTTTTGGGATTTTGTGGAATTCCTGTGGAATTTTGTGGAGATCTTTGGGATCTTGTTGAGCTTTTCAGGTGGTTTTGGACACCAGGAGCTCCAAGATCGACATCTCCCAGGTTTGGGGAGCTCCACGTGGGGTTTGGGGCGGGTCCTGTGGCATTTTGTGGAGTTCTTTGGGATCTTCTGGAGCTTCTCATGTACTTTTGGACACCAGGAGGTCCAAGATTGACATCTCCTAGGTTTGAGGAGCTCCAGAGGGTTCCAAGAAGATCTCATGAGGTTCCTGTGGAGTTTTTGGGATGTTCTTGAGGTTCTCAGGTGGTTTTGGACACCAGGAGGTCCAAGACCAACATCTCCCAGGTTTGAGGAGCTCCAGAAGATCTTGGGGAGCTCCATGTGGGGTTTGGGGAGTTCCTCTGGAATTTTGTGGATTTCTTTGGGATCTTGTTGAGGTTTTGGACACCAGGAGGTCCAAGACCGACATCTCCCAGGTTTGAGGAGCTCCAGGAGATCTTGGGGAGCTCCATGTGGGGTTTGGGGCGGTTCCTGTGGAATTTTGTGGAGATTTTTGGGATTTTGTGGAATTCCTGTGGAATTTTGTGGAGATCTTTGGGATCTTGTTGAGCTTTTCAGGTGGTTTTGGACACCAGGAGGTCCAAGATCGACATCTCCCAGGTTTGGGGAGCTCCACGTGGGGTTTGGGGCGGGTCCTGTGGCATTTTGTGGAGTTCTTTGGGATCTTCTGGAGCTTCTCACGTACTTTTGGACACCAGGAGGTCCAAGATTGACATCTCCTAGGTTTGAGGAGCTCCAGAGGGTTCCAAGAAGATCTCATGAGGTTCCTGTGGAGTTTTTGGGATGTTCTTGAGGTTCTCAGGTGGTTTTGGACACCAGGAGGTCCAAGACCAACATCTCCCAGGTTTGAGGAGCTCCAGAAGATCTTGGGGAGCTCCATGTGGGGTTTGGGGAGTTCCTCTGGAATTTTGTGGATTTCTTTGGGATCTTGTTGAGGTTTTGGACACCAGGAGGTCCAAGATCGACATCTCCCAGGTTTGAGGAGCTCCAGAAGATCTTGGGGAGCTCCATGTGGGGTTTGGGGCGGTTCCTGTGGAATTTTGTGGAGATCTTTGGGATCTTGTTGAGCTTTTCAGGTGGTTTTGGACACCAGGAGGTCCAAGACCGACATCTCCCAGGTTTGAGGAGCTCCATGTGGGGTTTGGGGTGGTTCCTCTGGAATTTTGTGGCGATTTTGGGGATTTTCTGGAGCTCTTTGAGATCCTCTGGAGCTTCTCAGGTACTTTTGGACCCCAGCACCCTCCAAGGCCATCTCCCAACAATCTCCTGGAGCTTTTTAGGAATTCCGAGGCTTTTTGGAGTTGTTGACCTTTTTTGGGGTGGTTTTTTTTGGTATCTCCAGGTCATCGAGAAGGCCCACAACAACGAGCTGGAGCCCACGCCGGGCAACACCCTCCGGCAGACCTTCGAGAACCAGGTCAACCGGATCCTCAACGACGCCCGCGACAAGACCGGCTCCTCGGCCCAGAAGTCCCTGTCCGAGTACAACAACTTCAAATCCATGGTGGTCTCGGGGGCCAAGGGCTCCAAGATCAACATCTCCCAGGTTTGAGGAGCTCCAGGAGATCTTGGGGAGGTCTCCATGTGGGGTTTGGGGAGGTTCTTGTGGAGTTTGGTGGAGTTTTTGGGATCTTGTTGAGGTTCTGAGGTGGTTTGGGGCATCAGGAGGTCCAAGATCGACGTCTCCCAGGTTTGAGGAGCTCCAGAGGGTTCCAAGATCATCTCAGGAGGTTCTTGTGGAGTTTGGTGGAGTTGTTTGGGATCTTGTTGAGGTTCTCAGGTGGTTTGGGGCATCAGGAGGTCCAAGATCGACATCTCCCAGGTTTGAGGAGCTCCAGAAGATCTTGGGGAGCTCCATGTGGGGTTTGGGGCGGTTCCTGGAGGATCTCAGGGGGTTTGGGGCGGTTCCTGTGGAGTTTGGTGGATTTATCTGGGATGTTCTGGAGGTTCTGAGGTGGTTTGGGCATCAGGAGCTCCAAGATCGACGTCGCCCAGGTTTGAGGAGCTCCAGGAGATCTTGGGGAGGTCTCCATGTGGGGTTTGGGGAGGTTCTTGTGGAGTTTGGTGGAGTTTTTGGGATGTTCTTGAGGTTCTGAGGTGGTTTGGGGCATCAGGAGGTCCAAGATCGACGTCTCCCAGGTTTGGGGAGCTCCAGAGGGTTCCAAGATCATCTCAGGAGGTTCCTGTGGAGTTTGGTGGAGTTGTTTGGGATCTTGATGAGGTTCTCAGGTGGTTTGGGGCATCAGGAGGTCCAAGATCGACATCTCCCAGGTTTGAGGAGCTCCAGGAGATCTTGGGGAGCTCCATGTGGGGTTTGGGGCGGTTCCTGGAGGATCTCAGGGGGTTTGGGGCGGTTCCTGTGGAGTTTGGTGGATTTATCTGGGATGTTCTGGAGGTTCTGAGGTGGTTTGGGCATCAGGAGGTCCAAGATCGACGTCGCCCAGGTTTGAGGAGCTCCAGAAGATCTTGGGGAGCTCCATGTGGGGTTTGGGGAGGTTCTTGTGGAGTTTGGTGGAGTTGTTTGGGATCTTGTTGAGGTTCTCAGGTGGTTTTGGACACCAGGAGGTCCAAGATCGACATCTCCCAGGTTTGAGGAGCTCCAGAAGATCTTGGGGAGCTCCATGTGGGGTTTGGGGCGGTTCCTGGAGGATCTCAGGGGGTTTGGGGTGGTTCCTGTGGAATTTTGTGGAGATTTTTGGGATCTTGTTGAGGTTCTGAGGTGGTTTTGGACACCAGGAGGTCCAAGATCGACATCTCCTAGGTTTGAGGAGCTCCAGAAGATCTTGGGGAGCTCCATGTGGGGCTGGGGGAGGTTCCTGGAGGATCTTGGGGGGATCCTGTGGATCCACAGGATCTTGTGGAGTTTTGTGGAGATTTTTGGGATGTTCTGGAGGTTCTCAGGTGCTTTTGGACACCAGGAGCTCCAAGACCGACATCCCCCAGGTTTGAGGTGTCCTGGGGGTCGTTGAGGGGATCCAGGAGGATCTCAGGGGGCTTTAGGAGGTTCCTGCAGTAACTTGATGGAGTTTGGGCGGGTTTCCCGTGGGGTTTTGGAGAACTTTCCCACCACTCCCAACCCCCCTGAGATATCTCATGGAGTCTTCAGGAATTTTGGGGTGTCCTGGTGCCACTTTTGAGGTCCTCCCAAGACATTTTGGGTGGCTTTGGAGCATCTCCAGGGACATCTCAGCCCCATTCCCTGGATGGTTCCCACCACTCCAAACCTCTCTGAGATATCTCATGGAGCCCTCAGGAATTTCATGGAGTTCTCAGGAATTTTGGGGTGTCCTGGTGCCACTTTTGAGGTCCTCCCAAGACATTTTGGGTGGCTTTGGAGCATCTCCAGGGACATCTCAGCCCCATTCCCTGGATGGTTCCCACCACTCCAAACCCCCCTGAGATATCTCATGGAGCCCTCAGGAATTTCATGGAGCCCTCAGGAATTTTGGGGTGTCCTGGTGCCACCTTGGAGGTTCTCCCAAGATATTTTGGGTGGCTTTGGAGCATCTCCAGGGACATCTCAGCCCCATTCCCTGGATGGTTCCCACCACTCCAAACCCCCCTGAGGTATCTCATGGAGCCCTCAGGAATTTCATGGAGCCCTCAGGAATTTTGGGGTGTCCTGGTGCCACCTTGGAGGTTCTCCCAAGACATCTTGGGTGGCTTTGGAGCATCTCCAGGGACATCTCAGCCCCATTCCCTGGATGGTTCCCACCACTCCAAACCTCTCTGAGATATCTCATGGAGCCCTCAGGAATTTCATGGAGTTCTCAGGAATTTTGGGGTGTCCTGGTGCCACCTTGGAGGTCCTCCCAAGACATTTTGGGTGGCTTTGGGTGGCTTTGGAGCATCTCAAGGACCTTTTGACCCCTTTCCCTGGATGGTTCCCACCACTCCCAACCCCCCTGAGATATCTCATGGAGCCCTCAGGAATTTCATGGAGCCCTCAGGAATTTTGGGGTGTCCTGGTGCCACCTTGGAGGTTCTCCCAAGATATTTTGGGTGGCTTTGGAGCATCTCCAGGGACATCTCAGCCCCATTCCCTGGATGGTTCCCACCACTCCCAACCCCCCTGAGATATCTCATGGAGCCCTCAGGAATTTCATGGAGCCCTCAGGAATTTTGGGGTGTCCTGGTGCCACCTTGGAGGTTCTCCCAAGACATCTTGGGTGGCTTTGGAGCATCTCCAGGGACATCTCAGCCCCATTCCCTGGATGGTTCCCACCACTCCAAACCTCTCTGAGATATCTCATGGAGCCCTCAGGAATTTCATGGAGTTCTCAGGAATTTTGGGGTGTCCTGGTGCCACCTTGGAGGTTCTCCCAAGATATTTTGGGTGGCTTTGGAGCATCTCCAGGGACATCTCAGCCCCATTCCCTGGATGGTTCCCACCACTCCAAACCTCTCTGAGATATCTCATGGAGCCCTCAGGAATTTCATGGAGCCCTCAGGAATTTTGGGGTGTCCTGGTGCCACCTTGGAGGTTCTCCCAAGATATTTTGGGTGGCTTTGGAGCATCTCCAGGGACATCTCAGCCCCATTCCCTGGATGGTTCCCACCACTCCAAACCTCTCTGAGATATCTCATGGAGCCCTCAGGAATTTCATGGAGTTCTCAGGAATTTTGGGGTGTCCTGGTGCCACCTTGGAGATCCCCCCCGAGACGTTTTGGCATCTTCAAACGGACCTTCAAGACACTTGGCAGCATCTTGGCCTCTTCAAACATCTCAAGAACCTTTTTCCCCTCCTTCCCTTGACGTTCCCCTTGGAACTCCTCAACCAACCCAAACTTTGGGGTTGTCCCTTCACCTCCTTCACCTGGAGATATCCCACAATGTCCTCACCCGGTTGTCTTCTCCTCAGGTCATCGCCGTGGTGGGCCAGCAGAACGTGGAGGGCAAACGGATCCCGTTTGGCTTCAAGCACCGGACGCTTCCTCACTTCATCAAGGACGATTACGGCCCCGAGAGCCGCGGCTTCGTGGAGAACTCCTACCTGGCCGGTCTCACCCCCACCGAGTTCTTCTTCCACGCCATGGGTGGGCGGGAAGGTCTCATCGACACGGCCGTGAAGACGGCCGAGACCGGTCAGTGTCCTCCTCAAGCCGAGGAGCTTTGGGAATGTCCAAAAATGCCACCCCAAGGATCTGCAGGGTTCCAAAATGTCACCGGGGGAGAGCTTGGGTGGCTCCGAAGGTTCCTCAGGTGTCTTCAGGAGATTAAAACCTTCCTCAGATGTCTCCTGGAGATATCAAATGTTCCCCAGATGTTTCCTAGGGACTCCTAAACCCTTCTCAGATGTTTCCTGGAGGCCCCAAACCCTCCCCAGATGCCTCCTGGAAACCTCAAACCCTCCTCAGATGCTTCCCGGAGACCTCCAGGATCCCAAACCCTCCCCAGATGCCTCCTGGAGGCCCCAAACCCTCCTCAGATGCTTCCCGGAGACCTCCAGGATCCCAAACCCTCCCCAGATGCCTCCTGGAAACCACAAACCCTCCTCAGATGTTTCCTGGAGGCTCCAAATCCTCCTCAGATGCCTCCTAGAAACCCCAAACCCTCCCCAGATGTCTCCAGGATCCCCAAACCCTCCTCAGATGCCTCCTGGAGACCTTCAGGATCCCCAAACCCTCCCTAGATGCCTCTTGGAGGCCCCAAACCCTCCTCAGATGCCTCCTGGGAACTCTGAAACCCTCCCCAGATGCCTCCTGGGGACCTCCAGGATCCCCAGACCCTCCCCAGATGCCTCTTGGAGAACTTCAGGATCCCCAAACCCTCCCCAGATGCCTGCTGGAAACCCCAAACCCTCCCCAGATGTCTCCTGGAGACCTCCAGGATCCCCAAACCCTCCCCAGATGTCTCCTGGAAACCCCAAACCCTCCCCAGATGTCTCCTGGAGACCTCCAGGATCCCCAAACCCTCCCCAGATGCCTCCTGGAGACCTTCAGGATCCCCAAATCCTCCCTAGATGCCTCCTGAGGACTCCGAAACCCTCCCCAGATGCCTCCTGGGGACCTCCAGGATCCCCAGATGCCTTTTGGAGACCCCAAAGCCTCCTCAGATGTCTCCAGGAGCTCAAAATGCTCCTCGGATGTTTTCTGGAGACCCCAAACCCTCTCCAGATGCCTCCTGGAAACCCCAAACCCTCCTCAGATGCCTCCTGGAAATCCCAAACCCTCCTCAGATGTCTCCTGGAGACCTTCAGGATCCCCAAACCCTCCCCAGATGCCTCCTAGAAACCCCAAACCCTCCCCAGATATCTCCAGGATCCCCAAACCCTCTCCAGATGCCTCCTGGAGACCCCAAACCCTCCTCAGATGCCTCCTGGGGGCCCCCCAAACTCTCCTCAGATGCCTCCTGGAGACCTTCAGGATCCCCAAACCCTCCCTAGATGCCTCTTGGAGGCCCCAAACCTTCCTCAGATGCCTCCTGGGGACTCCGAAACCCTCCCCAGATGCCTCCTGGGGACCTCCAGGATCCCCAGATGCCTTTTGGAGACCCCAAAGCCTCCTCAGATGTCTCCAGGAGCTCAAAATGCTCCTCGGATGTCTTCTGGAGACCCCAAACCCTCTCCAGATGCCTCCTGGAAACCTCAAACCCTCCTCAGATGCCTCCTGGAAATCCCAAACCCTCCTCAGATGTCTCCTGGAGACCTCCAGGATCCCCAAACCCTCCCCAGATGCCTCCTGGAGACCTTCAGGATCCCCAAACCCTCCCCAGATGCCTCCTAGAAACCCCAAACCCTCCCCAGATGCCTCCAGGATCCCCAAACCCTCCTCAGATGCCTCCTGGGGACTCCCAAACCCTCCTCAGATGCCTCCTGGGGACACCCAAACCCTCCTCAGATGCCTCCTGGAGACTCCCAAACCCTCCTCAGATGCCTCCTGGAGACCCCAGACCCTCCTCAGATGCCTCCTGGGGACACCCAAACCCTCCCCAGATGCCTCCTGGAGACCCCAAACTCTCCTCAGATGCCTCCTGGAGACTCCCAAACCCTCCTCAGATGCCTCCTGGAGACCCCAAACCCTCCTCAGATGCCTCCTGGGGACACCCAAACCCTCCCCAGATGCCTCCTGGAGACCCCAAACCCTCCTCAGATGCCTCCTGGAGACTCCCAAACCCTCCTGAGATGCCTCCTGACCCCTTCCCACCCTTCCCAGGCTACATCCAGCGGCGTCTGATCAAGTCCATGGAGTCGGTGATGGTGAAATACGACGCCACCGTCAGGAACTCCATCAACCAGGTGGTGCAGCTGCGCTACGGCGAGGACGGGCTGGCCGGCGAGAGCGTCGAGTTCCAGAACCTGGCCACCCTCAAACCCTCCAACAAGGCCTTCGAGAAGAAGTGAGGGGCAGGGAGGACGCGGGGGACGTGGAGGGGACACGGCCCGGGGCAGGGCGTGCTCGTGGGAGGGGTCAGTGGTCCCGGTTGGGGTCATTGAGGGGCTCGTTCTGGGAGTTTGGGGACGTTTTGGGGTCCCCAAGTGGCTCCTCCCAAGAGCTGGGAAGGGTTTGAGGTCCTCAAATGGGAGTTGGGGATGTTTTGGGGTCCTCAAATGGGAGTTGGGGACACTTTGGGGTCTTCAACTCGCTCCTCTCAAGAGTTGGGAGCATCTTGGGGTCTTCAGATGGCTCCTCCCAAGAGCTGGGGACGCTTTGGGGTCTTCAAATGGATCTTGAGGAGAGTTGGGGACATCTTGGGGTCTTCAAATGGGAGTTGGGGACATCCTGGGATCTTCAAACATCTCCTCCCAAGAGTTGGGGTCACTTTGGGGTCCTCAAATGGGAGTTGGGGTCACTTTGGGGTCTTCAAACATCTCTTCCCAAGAGCTGGGGACACTTTGGGGTCTTCAAAAGGGTTGGGGACATCTTGGGGTCTTCAAATGGCTCCTCTCAAGAGTTGGGGACATTGGGGTCTTCAAATGGATCTTGAGGAGAGTTGGGGACATCTTGGGGTCTTCAAACGGCTCCTTCCAAGAGCTGGGAACAGTTTGGGGTCCTCAAATGGGAGTTGGGAACATCTTGAGGTCTTCAGATGGCTCCTCCCAAGAGTTGGGGGCATCTTGGGATCTTCAAATGGGGATTGGGGACATCTTGGGGTCTTCAAACGTCTCCTCCCAAGAGTTGGGGACACTTTGGGGTCTTCAAAAGGGTTGGGGACATCTTGGGGTCTTCAAATGGATGTTGAGGAGAGTTGGGAGCATCTTGGGGTCTTCAAACGGCTCCTCCCAAGAGTTGGGAGCATCTTGAGGTCTTCAGATGGATCTTTAGGAGAGTTGGGAGCCTCTTGGGGTCCTCAAATGGGAGTTGGGGTCACTTTGGGGTCTTCAAACGTCTCCTCCCAAGAGTTGGGGACACTTTGGGGTCTTCAAAAGGGTTGGGGACATCTTGGGGTCTTCAAATGGATGTTGAGGAGAGTTGGGAGCATCTTGGGGTCTTCAAATGGGAGTTGGGGACATTTTGGGGTCTTCAAATGGCTCCTCTCAAGAGTTGGGGACATTGGGGTCTTCAAATGGATCTTGAGGAGAGTTGAGGACATCTTGGGGTCTTCAAAGGGGAGTTGGGGACATCTTGGGGTCTTCAGATGGGAGTTGGGGACACTTTGGGGGCTTCAAACGGGAGTTGGGGACATTTTGGGGTCTTCAAATGTCTCCTCCCAAGAGTTGGGGACACTTTGGGGTCCTCAAATGGGAGTTGGGGACATCTTGGAGTCTTCAAATGGATCTTGAGGAGAGTTGGGGACATCTTGGGGTCTTCAAATGGGGGCTGGGGACACTTTAGGGTCTTCAAATGGATCTTTAGGAGACTTGGGAGCATCTTGGGGTCTTCAGATGGTTCCTCCCAAGAGTCAGGGTCACTTTGGAGTCTACAAACAGGGGTTGGGGACATCTTGGAGTCTTCAAATGGGGGTTGGGAGCATCTTGGGATCTTCAAATGGGAGTTGGGAACAGTTTGAGGTCCTCAAACGGGAGTTGGGTCCTCAAACGTCTCCTCCCAAGATCTGGGGACACTTTGGGATCTAAAAATGGATTTTGAGGAGAGTTGGGGACTTCTTGGGGTCTTCAAACGGGAGTTGGGGATATCCTGGAGTCTTCAAGTGGGAGCTGGGGACACTTTGGGGTCTTCCAACATCTCCTCCCAAGATTTGGGGACACTTTGGGGTCTCAAACATCTCCTCCCAAGCTTTGGGGACATTTTGGGGTCTTCAAACATTTCCTCCCAAGAGTTGGGATCCCTTTGGGGTCTCAAACATCTCCCCCCAAGATTTGGGGTCCCTTTGGGGTCTTCCAACATCTCCTCCCAAGATTTGGGGACACTCTGGAGTCTCAAACATCTCCTCCCAAGCTTTGGGGTCCCTTTGGGGTCTTCAAACATCTCCTCCCAAGCTTTGGGGTCCCGTTGGGGTCTTCAAATGGGAGCTGGGGACACTTTGGGGTCTCAAACATCTCCCCCCAAGATTTGGGGACATTTTGGGGTCTTCAAATGGGAGTTGGGGACACTTTGGGGTCTCAAACATCTCCTCCCAAGATTTAGGGACACTTCAGGGTCTCAAACGTCTCCTCCCAAGATTTGGGGACACTTTGGGGTCTCAAACATCTCCTCCCAAGATTTGGGGTCCCTTTGGGGTCTTCCAACGTCTCCTCCCAAGATTTGGGGTCCCTTTGGGGTCTTCAAATGGGAGCTGGGGACACTTTGGGGTCTCAAACGTCTCCTCCCAAGATTTGGGGACACTTTGGGGTCTCAAACATCTCCTCCCAAGATTTGGGGTCCCTTTGGGGTCTTCCAACGTCTCCTCCCAAGATTTGGGGTCCCTTTGGGGTCTTCCAACATCTCCTCCCAAGATTTGGGGTCCCTTTGGGGTCTTCAAATGGGAGCTGGGGACACTTTGGGGTCTCAAACGTCTCCTCCCAAGATTTGGGGTCCCTTTGGGGTCTTCAAACATCTCCTCCCAAGACTTGGGGTCCCTTTGGGGTCTTCCAACATCTCCTCCCAAGACTTGGGGTCCCTTTGGGGTCTTCCAACATCTCCTCCCAAGATTTGGGGTCCCTTTGGGGTCTTCAAATGGGAGCTGGGGACACTTTGGGGTCTCAAACGTCTCCTCCCAAGATTTGGGGTCCCTTTGGGGTCTTCAAACATCTCCTCCCAAGACTTGGGGTCCCTTTGGGGTCTTCCAACATCTCCTCCCAAGACTTGGGGTCCCTTTGGGGTCTTCCAACATCTCCTCCCAAGATTTGGGGTCCCTTTGGGGTCTTCAAATGGGAGCTGGGGACACTTTGGGGTCTCAAACGTCTCCTCCCAAGATTTGGGGACACTTTGGGGTCTCAAACATCTCCTCCCAAGATTTGGGGTCCCTTTGGGGTCTTCCAACATCTCCTCCCAAGACTTGGGGTCCCTTTGGGGTCTCAAACATCTCCTCCCAAGATTTGGGGTCCCTTTGGGGTCTTCAAATGGGAGCTGGGGACACTTTGGGGTCTCAAACGTCTCCTTCCAAGATTTGGGGTCCCTTTGGGGTCTCAAACGTCTCCTCCCAAGATTTGGGGACACTTTGGGGTCTCAAACATCTCCTCCCAAGACTTGGGGTCCCTTTGGGGTCTTCCAACATCTCCTCCCAAGACTTGGGGTCCCTTTGGGGTCTCAAACGTCTCCTCCCAAGATTTGGGGTCCCTTTGGGGTCTTCAAATGGGAGCTGGGGACACTTTGGGGTCTCAAACGTCTCCTCCCAAGATTTGGGGACACTTTGGGGTCTCAAACATCTCCTCCCAAGATTTGGGGTCCCTTTGGGGTCTTCAAATGGGAGCTGGGGACACTTTGGGGTCTCAAACATCTCCTCCCAAGATTTGGGGACACTTTGGGGTCTCAAACATCTCCCCCCAAGATTTGGGGACACTTTGGGGTCTCAAACGTCTCCTCCCAAGATTTGGGGTCCCTTTGGGGTCTTCCAACATCTCCTCCCAAGATTTGGGGACACTTTGGGGTCTCAAACATCTCCTCCCAAGACTTGGGGTCCCTTTGGGGTCTTCCAACATCTCCTCCCAAGACTTGGGGTCCCTTTGGGGTCTCAAACATCTCCTCCCAAGATTTGGGGTCCCTTTGGGGTCTTCAAATGGGAGCTGGGGACACTTTGGGGTCTCAAACGTCTCCTTCCAAGATTTGGGGTCCCTTTGGGGTCTCAAACGTCTCCTCCCAAGATTTGGGGACACTTTGGGGTCTCAAACATCTCCTCCCAAGCTTTGGGGTCCCTTTGGGGTCTCAAACATCTCCTCCCAAGCTTTGGGGACATTTTGGGGTCCCCTGAGCCGTTGCCGTCATCCCCCGCAGGTTCAAGTTCGACTACACCAACGAGCGGGCGCTGCGGCGAACGCTGCAGGAGGAGCTGGTCAAGGACATCCTGTCCAACGCCCACATCCAGAACGAGCTGGAGCGCGAGTTCGAGCGCATGCGCGAGGACAGGGAGGTGCTGCGCGTCATCTTCCCCACCGGCGACAGCAAGGTGCGCCCCAAAAACCCCCAAATCCAGCCCAAAAACCCCCAAATTCAGCCCAAAAAGCCCAAAAAACCCCCGAATTCAACCCCACAACCCCCAAATTCAACCCAAAAACCCCCAGTTCATCCCAAAAACCCCCAAATTCAGCCCAAAACCCCTAAATTCAGCCCAAAAACCCCCAAATTCAGCCCAAAACCCCCAAATTCAGCCCAAAACCACCAATTCATCCCTAAATAGCCCAAAAACCCCAAAATTCAACCCTAAATAGCCCAAAAATGCCCAAATTCATCCCAAAAACCCCAAATTCATCCCAAAAACCCCCAAATTCATCCCGAAAGCCCCCAAATTCAGCCCAAAAACCCCCAAATTCATCCCAAAAACCCCAAAATTATACCTAAATAGCCTAAAAAACCCTAAATTATCCCTAAATAGCCCAAAATAGCCCAAAATTCAATCCTGAATAGCCTAAAATCCACCCCAAAAACCCCCAATTCATCCCTAAATAGCCCAAAAACCCCCAAATTCATCCCAAAAACCCCCAAATTCATCCCAAAAACCCCCAAATTCAGCAAAAAAACCCCCAAATTCATCCCTAAATAGCCCAAAAACCCCCAAATTCAACCCTAAATAGCCTAAAATCCACCCCAAAAACCCCCAAATTCATCCCTAAATAGCCCAAAAGCCCCCAAATTCATCCCAAAAACCCCCAAATTCAGCCCAAAAACCCCCCAAAATCCACCTCAAAAACCCCCAAATTCATCCCAAAAACCCCCAAATTCAGCCCAAAAACCCCCAAAATCCACCTCAAAAACCCCCAAATTCATCCCAAAAACCCCCGAAATCCACCCCGAAAACCCCCAAGTTCAACCCCAAATAGCCCAAAATCCACCCCCAAAACCCCCAAAATAGCCCAAAATCCACCTGGGACACCCCAAAACCCCCGAATTCATCCCTAAATATGCCCAAAATCCACCTGGGACACCCCAAAAACCCCCAAATTCAACCCTAAATATGCCAAATCCAACTAAAATACCCCAAAATATCCCAAAATTCAACCCTAAATAGCCCAAAATTCAACCACAAAACCCCCAAAATTCAACCCTAAGTAGCCTAAAATCCACCTCAAAAACCCCCAAATTCATCCTTAAATAGCCCAAAAGCCCCCAAATTCAGCCCAAAAACCCCCAAATTCAGCCCAAAAACCCCCAAATTATCCCTAAATAGCCTAAAAAACCCCAAATTATCCCTAAATAGCCCAAAATACCCCAAAATTCAATCCTGAATAGCCTAAAATCCACCCCAAAAACCCCAAATTCATCCCTAAATAGGCCAAAATCCCCCAATTCATCCCTAAATAGGCCAAAATCCCCCGAATTCAACGCCAAAACCCCCAAATTCAACCCAAAAACCCCCAATTCATCCCAAAAACCCCCAAATTCAGCCCAAAAACCCCCAAATTCATCCCTAAATAGCCCAAAAACCCCGAAATAGCCCAAAATTCAACCCTAAATAGCCCAAAATCCACCTGGGACACCCCAAAAACCCCAAAATTCAACCCTAAATAGCCCAAAAACCCCAAAATTCAACCCTAAATAGCCGAAAATCCACCTGGGACACCCCAAAAACCCCAAAATTCGACCCTAAATAGCCTGAAATCCCCAAAATAGCCCAAAATTCAACCCCAAATACCCCAAAATTCAACCCTAAATAGTCCAAAATGCACCCCAAAAACCCCAAAATTCAACCCTAAATAGCCCAAAAACCCCAAAATTCAACCCTAAATAGCCGAAAATCCACCTGGGACACCCCAAAAACCCCAAAATTCGACCCTAAATAGCCTGAAATCCCCAAAATAGCCCAAAATTCAACCCCAAATACCCCAAAATTCAACCCTAAATAGTCCAAAATCCACCCCAAAAACCCCAAAATTCAACCCTAAATAGCCCAAAAACCCCAAAATTCAACCCTAAATAGCCCAAAATCCACCTGGGACACCCCAAAAACCCCAAAATTCAACCCTAAATAGCCCAAAAACCCCAAAATACCCCAAAATTCAACCCCAATTAGCCCAAAATTCAACCCCAAATAGCCCAAAATGCACCCCAAAAACCCCCAAATTCAACCCTAAATAGCCCCAAATACCCCAAAATTCAACCCTAAATAGCTCAAAATACCCCAAAATCCACCCCAACTACCCTAAAATCCAACCAAAATACCCCAAAATGCACCTGGGACACCCCAAAATACCCCAAAATACCTCAAAATCCACCTCAAATACCCAAAAAAACCCAAAATCCATCTGGGACACCCCAAAATCCAACTGGGACGAGCCAAACCCAACTGGGATGAGCCAAACCCAACTGGGATGAGCCAAACCCCAACTGGGACGAGCCAAACCCAACTGGGATGAGCCAAACCCCAACTGGGACGACCCAAACCCAACTGGGATGAGCCAAACCCAACTGGGATGAGCCAAACCCAACTGGGATGACCCAAACCCAACTGGGACGAGCCAAACCCCAACTGGGATGACCCAAACCCAACTGGGACGACCCAAACCCCAACTGGGACGACCCAAACCCAACTGGGATGAGCCAAACCCAACTGGGACGAGCCAAACCCAACTGGGACGAGCCAAACCCAACTGGGATGACCCAAACCCAACTGGGACGACCCAAACCCAACTGGGATGAGCCAAACCCAACTGGGATGACCCAAACCCCAACTGGGATGAGCCAAACCCCAACTGGGACGACCCAAACCCAACTGGGACGACCCAAACCCAACTGGGATGAGCCAAACCCAACTGGGATGAGCCAAACCCCAACTGGGACGACCCAAACCCAACTGGGACGAGCCAAACCCAACTGAGACGAGCCAAACCCAACTGGGACGAGCCAACCCCAACTGGGATGAGCCAAACCCAACTGGGACGACCCAAACCCAACTGGGATGAGCCAAACCCCAACTGGGACGACCCAACCCCAACTGGGACGAGCCAAACCCAACTGGGACGACCCAAACCCAACTGGGATGAGCCAAACCCAACTGGGATGAGCCAAACCCAACTGGGATGACCCAAACCCCAACTGGGATGAGCCAAACCCAACTGGGACGACCCAAACCCAACTGGGACGACCCAAACCCCAACTGGGATGACCCAAACCCCAACTGGGACGACCCAAACCCAACTGGGACGACCCAAACCCAACTGGGATGAGCCAAACCCAACTGGGACGAGCCAAACCCCAACTGGGACGAGCCAAACCCAACTGGGACGAGCCAAACCCAACTGGGACGAGCCAAACCCAACTGGGACGACCCAAACCCAACTGGGATGAGCCAAACCCAACTGGGATGAGCCAAACCCCAACTGGGATGACCCAAACCCAACTGGGATGAGCCAAACCCAACTGGGACGAGCCAAACCCCAACTGGGATGAGCCAAACCCAACTGGGATGAGCCAAACCCAACTGGGATGAGCCAACCCCAGCTGGGATGAGCCAAACCCCAACTGGGATGAGCCAAACCCAACTGGGATGAGCCAAACCCCAACTGGGACGAGCCAAACCCAACTGGGACGAGCCAAACCCCAACTGGGACGACCCAAACCCCAACTGGGACGAGCCAAACCCCAACTGGGATGACCCAAACCCAACTGGGACGACCCAAACCCAACTGGGATGAGCCAAACCCAACTGGGATGACCCAAACCCAACTGGGACGACCCAAACCCAACTGGGACGACCCAAACCCAACTGGGACGAGCCAAACCCCAACTGGGATGACCCAAACCCAACTGGGACGAGCCAAACCCAACTGGGACGACCCAAACCCAACTGGGACGAGCCAAACCCAACTGGGATGACCCAAACCCAACTGGGATGAGCCAAACCCCAACTGGGATGAGCCAAACCCAACTGGGACGACCCAAACCCAACTGGGACGAGCCAAACCCCAACTGGGATGAGCCAAACCCAACTGGGATGAGCCAAACCCAACTGGGATGAGCCAAACCCAGCTGGGATGAGCCAAACCCCAACTGGGATGAGCCAAACCCCAACTGGGATGAGCCAAACCCCAACTGGGATGACCCAAACCCAACTGGGACGAGCCAAACCCCAACTGGGACGACCCAAACCCAACTGGGACGACCCAAACCCAACTGGGATGAGCCAAACCCAACTGGGATGAGCCAAACCCCAACTGGGACGACTCAAACCCCAACTGGGATGACCCAAACCCCAACTGGGACGAGCCAAACCCCAACTGGGACGACCCAAACCCAACTGGGACGAGCCAAACCCCAACTGGGACGACCCAAACCCAACTGGGACGAGCCAAACCCCAACTGGGATGACCCAAACCCAACTGGGACGAGCCAAACCCAACTGGGACGACCCAAACCCCAACTGGGACAATCCAAACCCCAACTGGGACGAGCCAAACCCCAACTGGGACGAGCCAAACCCAACTGGGATGAGCCAAACTCCAACTGGGATGAGCCAAACCCCAACTGGGATGAGCCAAACCCCAACTGGGACGAGCCAAACCCCAACTGGGACGAGCCAAACCCCAACTGGGACGACGCCAACCCCAACTGGGATGAGCCAAACCCCAACTGGGATGAGCCAAACCCCAACTGGGATGAGCCAAACCCAACTGGGATGAGCCAAACCCAACTGGGATGAGCCAAACCCCAACTGGGATGACCCAAACCCAACTGGGATGAGCCAAACCCCAACTGGGATGACCCAAACCCCAACTGGGATGACCCAAACCCAACTGGGACGACCCAAACCCAACTGGGATGAGCCAAACCCCAACTGGGACGACCCAAACCCCAACTGGGACGACCCAAACCCCAACTGGGACGACCCAAACCCCAACTGGGATGACCCAAACCCCAACTGGGACGACCCAAACCCAACTGGGATGAGCCAAACCCCAACTGGGATGAGCCAAACCCCAACTGGGATGAGCCAACCCCAACTGGGATGAGCCAACCCAAACTGGGGCACTCTAAAACCTGCTCAGGGTGACCCCAAATCCCTCCTGGGGCACGCCAAAATTCCGCCGGGGTTTTCTGGGGTGCTCGCTCCCCATTTTTGGGCTCTGAGCCCCAAATTTTGGCCACTGACCCCCCATTTTTGGGTCTCTGCCCCCCAAATTTTGACCATTGATCCCCAAATTTTGGCCACTGACCCCCAGTTTTGGGGTTCTGACCCCCCATTTTTGACCACTACCCCCCAAATTTTTGACCACTGCCCCCCCATTTTTTCCCACTACCCCCCAAATTTTCACCACTGCCCCCCATTTTTGACCACTGCCCCCCCTTTTTTGACCACTACCCCCCAAATTTTGACTACTGCCTCCCAAATTTTGACCATTACCCCCCACATTTTGACCATTGATCCCCAAATTTTGGCCACTGACCCCCAGTTTTGGGGTTCTGACCCCCCTTTTTTGACCACTACCCCCCCAAATTTTCACCACTGCCCCCCCATTTTTGACCACTACCCCCCAAATTTTGACCACTGACCCCCCATTTTTGACCACTGTCCCCCATTTTTGACCACTGTCCCCCAAATTTGACCTCTGCCCCCCAGTTTTTGACCACTGCCCCCCATATTTTGACCACTGCCCCCCCATTTTTGACCACTGCCCCCCATTTTTGACCACTACCCCCCAAGTTTTGGCCACTGCCCCCCAAATTTTGGCCACTGCCCCCCAGTTTTTGACCACTGCCCCCCAAATTTTGACCACTGACCCCCCAAATTTTGACCACTGCCCCCCCTTTTTTGACCACTACCCCCCAAATTTTGACCACTGACCCCCCAAATCTGACCGCTGCCCCCCGCTCCCGGGCTCCTGCCCCCTCCAGGTGGTGCTCCCCTGTAACCTGCTCCGCATGATCTGGAACGCCCAGAAGATTTTCCACATCAACTCCCGGCTGCCCTCGGACCTGCACCCTGTCAAGGTGGTCGAGGGTGAGTGGGGGGGACCCCCAAATCCGACTGCGGGGTGGTCCCTGAACCCCGATGGAGGAATTCGGGCCCGATTTGGAAATTTTTGGAGAAGTTTTGGGGTGGGGGAGGGGACTTGGACCCCTCACGGTCCTCAAAAAAAGGGGCTGAGGCTGCTTGGGGGGGTCCCAGGGGGATTTGGGGTCTCCAGTGATCCCCCAGGAAGGTTCTGAGGGGATTTGGGACCCCTTTGACCTCCTGAGAAGGTTCTGGGGGGATTTGGGACCCCTTTGACCTCTCAAGAAGGTTCTGGTGGGATTTGGGGTCTCCAGTGATCCCCCAAGAAGGTTCTGGGGGGATTTGGGACCTCTTTGATCTCCCAGGAAGGTTCTGAGGGGATTTGGGACCCCTTTGACCTCCTGAGAAGGTTCTGGGGGGATTTGGGACCCCTTTGATCTCCCAGGAAGGTTCTGAGGGGATTTGGGACCCCTTTGACCTCCTGAGAAGGTTCTGGGGGGATTTGGGACCTTTTTGACCTCCTGAGAAGGTTCTGGGGGGATTTGGGACCCCTTTGATCCTCCAAGAAGGTTCTGGGGGGATTTGGGACCCCTTTGATCCTCCAAGAAGGTTCTGGAGGGATTTGGGACCCCTTTGATCCCCAAGAAGGTTCTGGGGGGATTTGGGACCCCTTTGATCTCCCAAGAAGGTTCTGGTGGGATTTGGGACCTCTTTGACCTCCTGAGAAGGTTCTGGGGGGGATTTGGGACCCCTTTGACCTCCTGAGAAGGTTCTGGGGGGGATTTGGGACCCCTTTGAACCCCCAAGAAGGTTCTGGGGGGATTTGGGACCCCTTTGATCCCCAAGAAAGTTCTGGGGGGATTTGGGACCCCTTTGATCCCCCTGAGAAGGTTCTGGGGGGATTTGGGACCCCTTTGACTTCCCAAGAAGGTTCTGGAGGGATTTGGGACCCCTTTGACCTCCTGAGAAGGTTCTGGGGGGATTTGGGACCTTTTTGACCTCCTGAGAAGGTTCTGAGGGGATTTGGGACCCCTTTGATCCCCAAGAAGGTTCTGGAGGGATTTGGGACCCCTTTGATCCCCAAGAAGGTTCTGAGGGGATTTGGGACCTCTTTGACCTCCCAAGAAGGTTCTGATGGGACTTGAGGGCACCAGGAAGGTTTTGAGGACCCTCAGGAAGGTTCTGGAGGTGCTTGGACCTCAAGAAAGCCCTGGGGGACTTGGAGGACCCCCAAGAAAGTTCTGAGGGGTATTTGGGCTCCCTCAGGAAGGTTCTGGAAGTTCATGGGGTCCCTCAGGAAAGCTCTGGTGGGTTTGGGGTTGCTCAGGAGGGTTCTGGAGGTCCTTGAGGACCTCAGGAAAGTTCTGGGGGTTCTTGAGGACCTCAGGAAGCTGAGATGGGTTTGGAGTCCCTCAGGAAGGTCCTTGAGTTGCCCAGGAAGGTTCTGGAGGTACTTAAACTCTCCAAGAAGGTTCTGGAGGTTCTTGAGTCCCTCAGGAAGCTCTGATGAGTTTGGGGTCCTTCGGGAAGGTTCTGGAGGTCCTGGTTGACCCCAGGAAGGTTCTGGAAGTCCTGGTTGACCCCAGGAAGGTTCTGTGGATCCTGGTTGACCTCAGGAAGGTTCTGTGGGTCCTGTTTGACCTCAGGAAGGTTCTGTTGGTCCTGTTTGACCTCAGGAAGGCTCTGGAGGTCCTGGTTGACCCCAGGAAGGTTCTGTGGGTCCTGGTTGACCCCAGGAAGGTTCTGGAAGTCCTGGTTGACCCCAGGAAGGTTCTGGAAGTCCTGGTTGACCCCAGGAAGGTTCTGTGGATCCTGGTTGACCTCAGGAAGGTTCTGTGGGTCCTGTTTGACCTCAGGAAGGTTCTGTTGGTCCTGGTTGACCTCAGGAAGGCTCTGGAGGTCCTGGTTGACCCCAGGAAGGTTCTGTGGGTCCTGGTTGACCCCAGGAAGGTTCTGTGGATCCTGGTTGACCCCAGGAAGGTTCTGTTGGTCCTGGTTGACCCCAGGAAGGTTCTGGAAATCCTGGTTGACCCCAGGAAGGTTCTGGAGGTCCTGGTTTGACTCCAGGAAGGTTCTGTGGATCCTGGTTGATCTCAGGAAGGTTCTGGAAGTCCTGGTTGACCCCAGGAAGGTTCTGGAAGTCCTGGTTGACCCCAGGAAGGTTCTGGAGGTCCTGGTTTGACTCCAGGAAGGTTCTGTGGATCCTAGTTGATCTCAGGAAGGTTCTGGAGGTCCTGGTTTGACTCCAGGAAGGTTCTGTGGATCCTGGTTGACCCCAGGAAGGTTCTGGAAGTCCTGGTTGACCCCAGGAAGGTTCTGTGGGTTCTGATTGACCCCAGGAAGATCCTGCAGATCCCCATCCGCACTCTTGACCCCGCTGTCCCCTCAGGGGTGAAGGAGCTGAGCCGCAAGCTGGTGATCGTCAACGGGGAGGACCCTCTGAGCCGGCAGGCGCAGGAGAACGCGACGCTGCTCTTCAACATCCACCTGCGCTCCACCCTCTGCAGCCGCCGCATGGTCGAGGAGTTCCGCCTCAGCGGGGAGGCCTTCGACTGGCTGCTGGGCGAGATCGAGTCCAAGTTCAACCAGGCCATCGTGAGAACGGGGTTTGGGGTCGTTATTGGGGGGTTTGGGGTGGATTTGGGGATGTTTGGGGTCGGTATTTGGGGTTTTGGGGCTGTTTGGGGTCAAATGTGGAGGTGCCTTGGATGGGCTGCTGGGTGAGATCGAGTCCAAGTTCAACCAGGCCATCGTGAGAACGGGGTTTGGGGTCACTCCTAGGGGGTTTGGGGTGGATTTGGGGATGTTTGGGGTCGGTATTTGGGGTTTTGGGGTCGGTATTGGGGATTTGGGGTGTTTGAGGTCAGGATTTGGGGTGTTTGGGGTCATTTCTGGGGGTTTGGGGTCAGGATTTGGGGTTTTGGGGTCAGGATTTGGGGTGTTTGGGGTCATTTCTGGGGGTCTGGGGTCAGTATTTGGGGTTTTGGGGCTGTTTGGGGTCAGATGTGGAGGTGCCTTGGATGGGCTGCTGGGCGAGATCGAGTCCAAGTTCAACCAGGCCATCGTGAGGACGGGGTTTGGGGTCACTCCTGGGGCGTTTGGGGTGGATTTTGGGATGTTTGGGGTCGGTATTTGTGGTTTTGGGGTCACTTTTGGGGGTTTGGGGTCAGGATTTGGGGTTTTGGGGCTGTTTGAGGTCAGATGTGGAGGTGCCTTGGATGGGCTGCTGGGCGAGATCGAGTCCAAGTTCAACCAGGCCATCGTGAGAAGGGGGTTGGGGTCATTATTGGGGGTTTGGGGTGGATTTGGGGGTGTTTGGGGTGGATTATGGGGTGTTTGGGGTCAGTATTTGGGGTTTTGGGGCTGTTTGAGGTCAGATCTGGAGGTGCCTTGGACTGGTTTTTGGGGGAAACTGAGTCCAAGTTCAACCAGGCCATCGTGAGAACGGGGTTTGGGGTCGTTATTGGGGAGTTTGGGATGGATTTTGGGGGTGTTTGGGGTGGATTTAGGGGTTTGGGGCTGTTTGAGGTCAGATCTGGAGGTGCCTTGGACTGGTTTCTCGGGGGAAACTGAGTCCAAGTTCAACCAGGTCATCATGAGAAGGGGGTTGGGGTCACTCCTGGGGTTTTTGGGGTGGATTTGGGGGTGTTTGGGGTCAGGATTTGGGGGTGTTTGGGGTCAGGATTTGGGGTTTTGGGGTCATTTCTGGGGATTTGGGGTCAGGATTTGGGGTCAGGATTTGGGGTTTTGGGGCCGTTTGGGGTCAGATGTGGAGATGCCTTGGATGGGCTGCTGGGCGAGATCGAGTCCAAGTTCAACCAGGCCATCATGAGAAGGGGTTTGGGGTCACTCCTAGGGGGTTTGGGGTGGATTTGGGGATGTTTGGGGTCGGTATTTGGGGTTTTGGGGTCGGTATTGGGGATTTGGGGTGTTTGAGGTCAGGATTTGGGGTGTTTGGGGTCATTTCTGGGGGTCTGGGGTCAGCATTTGGGGTTTTGGGGCCGTTTGGGGTCAGATCTGGAGGTGCCTTGGATGGGCTGCTGGGCGAGATCGAGTCCAAGTTCAACCAGGCCATTGTGAGAACGGGGTTTGGGGTCGTTATTGGGGGATTTTGGGATGTTTGGGGTCAGTATTTGGGGTTTTGGAGTCAGGATTTGGGGTGTTTGGGGTCATTTCTGGGGGTTTGGGGTCAGGATTTGGGGTTTTGGGGCCGTTTGAGGTCAGATCTGGAGGTGCCTTGGATGGGCTGCTGGGCGAGATCGAGTCCAAGTTCAACCAGGCCATTGTGAGAACGGGGTTGGGGTCACTCCTGGGGAATTTGGGGGTGTTTGGGGTCAGGATTTGGGGTTTTGGGGTCAGGATTTGGGGTTTTGGGGCTGTTTGAGGTCAGATCTGGAGGTGCCTTGGACTGGTTTCTGGGGGATACTGAGTCCAAGTTCAACCAGGCCATCGTGAGAAGGGGGTTGGGGTCACTCCTGGGGAATTTGGGGGTGTTTGGGGTCAGGATTTGGGGTTTTGGGGTCAGGATTTGGGGTTTTGGGGCCGTTTGGGTTCAGATCTGAGCTTTTAGGACCCAATTGGGATCATTTTTGGTTTCCACACCGACGATTCTTTTGAAGCCACATCTGAGGGGGCTTTGACTCCATCTCAGGGATGCTTTTGGGGTCAGACCTGGAACATTGCAGTGTCCCTGTCCCCACAGGCCCACCCCGGGCCGACAATTTGGGGTCAAATCTGAGCTTTTTAGGCCCAGATTGGCATCACTTTTTGGCTTCCACACCAACGATACCTTTGAAGCCACATCTAAGGGGGCTTCATCTCCAACCGAAGGAGAACTTCCGGGTCAGATCTGAGGTTTTAGACCCAGATTTGGAGGATTTTGAGGTCGGGTTTGGAGTTTTAGGACCCGATTTGGGACATTTCGGTGTCTTTGTCCCCTCAGGCCCACCCTGGCGAGATGGTGGGCGCTCTGGCCGCTCAGTCCTTGGGCGAGCCGGCCACTCAGATGACCCTCAACACCTTCCACTACGCCGGGGTGTCGGCCAAGAACGTCACGCTGGGTGTCCCCCGCCTCAAGGAGCTCATCAACATCTCCAAGAAGCCCAAGACGCCGTCGCTCACCGTGTTCCTGCTGGGCCAGAGCGCCCGCGACGCCGAGCGCGCCAAGGTGGCACCTTGGGGACACCTTGGGGACACCTTGGGGACAGGGAGGACTTGGGATTCTGGGGGGTCGTGGTGGTATGGGGTGATCTGGTGGTGGCCCTGTGGGTTTTGTGTCCTCACAGCTCTGTGGTGGCCCCGTGGTCTGGGAGCACAGGATGCTCGCCGGGTCCTGCAGGTCCCTTTGGCCACTCACTGTCCCCTGATTGTCCCCAGTGTCCACCCAGGACATCCTGGACCACCTGGAGCTCTCCATGTTCTTCATGTCCCCCCCAGGACATCCTGGACCACCTGGAGCTCTCCATGTTCTTCATGTCCCCCCCAGGACATCCTGGAGCTCTCCATGTTCTCCACGTCCCCTGACTGTCCCCGTGTCCCCAGTGTCCCCCCAGGACATCCTGGACCACATGGAGCTCTCCATGTTCTCCATGTCCCCCCAGGACATCCTGGAGCTCTCCATCTTCTTCATGTCCCCAGGACGTCCTGGACCACCCAGAGCTCTCCATGTCCCCCTAGGACATCCCTGACCACCTGGAGCTCTCCATGTTCTCCATGTCCCTGTATCCCCTCACTGTCCCTGTGTCCCCCCAGGACCTCCTGGGCCACCTGGAGCTCTCCATGTTCTCCATGGTCCCTCACTGTTCTCATGTCCCCCCAGGAGATCCTGGCCCACCTGGAGCTCTCCATGTTCTCCATGTCCCCAGAACATCCTGGGCTGCCTGGAGCTCTCTCCATGTTTTCCATGTCCCCAGTGTCCCCCCAGGACATCCTGGACCACCTGGAGCTCTCCATGTTGTCCATGTCTGCAATGTCCCCCCAGGACATCCCTGACCACCTGGAGCTCTCCATGTCCCCAATGTCCGCCCAGGACATCCTGTACCACCTGAAGCACTCCATGTTCTCCGTGGTCCCTCCCTGTCCCCATGTCCCCCCAGGACATCCTGAGCCACCTGGAGCTCTCCATGTTCTCCATGTTCCCCCAGGACATCCTGGACCACCTGAAGCTCTCCATGTCCCCAGTGTCCCCTCACTGTCCACGTGTCCCCCCAGGACATCCTGGGCCACCTGGAGCTCTCCATGTTCTCCATGGTCCCTCACTGTCCCCAGAGGACATCCTGGACCACCTGGAGCTCTCCATGTCCCCAGGATATCCTGGGCCACCTGGAACTCACCATGTCCCCATGTCCCCCTAGGACATCCTGGCCCACTTGGAGCTCTCCATGTTCTCCATGTCCTCCTAGAACGTCCTGGACCACCTGGAGCTTTCCATGTTGTCCATGGTCCCTCACTGTCCCCAGAGGGCATCCTGGACCACCTGAAGCTCTCCATGTCCCCAGGATATCCTGGGCCACCTGGAACTCACCATGTCCCCGTGTCCCCAGAGGACATCCTGGGCCACCTGGAGCTCTCCATGTTCTCCATGGTCCCTCACTGACCACCTGGAGCTCTTCATGTTCTCCATGTCCCCAGAACATCCTGGGCCACCTGGAGCTCTCCATGTTCTCCATGGTCCCTCACTGTCCCCAGAGGACATCCTGGACCACCTGGAGCTCTCCATGTCCCCAGGATATCCTGGGCCACCTGGAACTCACCATGTCCCCATGTCCCCCTAGGACATCCTGGCCCACTTGGAGCTCTCCATGTTCTCCATGTCCCCCTAGAACATCCCTGACCACCTGGAGCTCTCCATGTTCTCCATGTCCCCAGAACATCCTGGGCCACCTGAAGCTCACCATGTCCCCACGTCCCCCCAGGACATCCTGGGCCACCTGGAGCTCACCATGTCCCCATGTCCCCAGGACATCCTGGACCACCTGGAGCTCTCCATGTTCCCCATGGTCCCTCACTGTCCCCAGAGGACATCCTGGACCACCTGGAGCTCTCCATGTTCTCCATGTCCCCGGAACATCCTGGACCACCTGGAGCTCTCCATGTCCTCCATGGTCCCTCACTGTCCCCAGAGGACATCCTGGGCCACCTGGAGCTCACCATGTCCCCGTGTCCCCCCAGGACATCCTGTGCCGCCTGGAGCACACCACGCTGCGCAAGGTGACGGCCAACACGGCCATCTACTACGACCCCAACCCTCAGAGCACGGTGGTGGCCGAGGACCAGGAGTGGGTGAACGTTTACTACGAGATGCCCGACTTCGACGTCAGCCGCATCTCGCCCTGGCTGCTCCGCGTCGAGCTCGACCGCAAGCACATGACCGACCGCAAGCTCACCATGGAGCAGATCGCCGAGAAGATCAACGCCGGTGCGTGAGCTGGAGGAGGGGTCTTGGGGGGCTTTTGGAGGGCGTTTGAGGGTCTTGGAAAGGGTTTGAAGGTCCTGGAAGGAGTTTGGAGAGGGTTTGAGGAGTTTCTGGGGGTCCTGGAGAGCGTTTGGGGTGACCTGGGTGAGGTTTGAGGGTATCTGAGGAGCTTTTGGTGGGTCCTGGGTGAGTCTGGAGGAGGCTTGGGGAGTTCTGGAGGGGGTTTGAGGAGCTTTTGGGGGTCCTGGAGAGGGTTTGGGATGACCTGGGTGAGGTTTGAGGGTATCTGAGGAGCTTTTGGTGGGTCCTGGGTGAGTCTGGAGGAGGCTTGGGGAGTTCTGGAGGGGGTTTGAGGAGCTTTTGGGGGTCCTGGAGAGGGTTTGGGATGACCTGGGTGAGGTTTGAGGGCATCTGAGGAGCTTTTGGGGGGCCCTGGGTGAGCTTTGAAGGCATATGAGGAGCTTTTGGGGGTCCTGGAAGGGGTTTGGGTGACCTGGGTGAGGTTTGAGGGTATCTGAGGAGCTTTTGGGGGGTCCTGGGTGAGTCTGGAGGGGGTTTGAGGAGCTTCTGGGGGTCCTGGAGAGGGTTTGGGGTGATCTGGATGAGGTTTGAGGGTATCTGAGGAGCTTTTGGTGGGTCCTGGGTGAGGTTTGGGGTGACCTGGGTGAGGTTTGAGGGTATCTCAGGAGCTTCTGGGGGTCCTGGAGAGGGTTTGGGGTGACCTGGGTGAGTCTGGAGAGGGTTTGAGGAACTTTTGGGGGTCCTGGAAGGGGTTTGGGTGACCTGGGTGAGGTTTGAGGGTATCTGAGGAGCTTTTGGGGGGGTCCTGGGTGAGTCTGGAGGGGGTTTGAGGAGCTTTTGGGGGTCCTGGAGAAGGTTTGGGGTGACCTGGGTGAGGTTTGAGGGTATCTGAGGAGCTTCTGGGGGTCCTGGAGAGGGTTTGGGGTGACCTGGGTGAGGTTTGAGGGTATCTCAGGAGCTTTTGGGGGGGTCCTGGGTGAGCTTTGAAGGCATCTGAGGACCTTTTGGGTGGGTCCTGGTTGAGCTTTGAAGGCATCTGAGGACCTTTTGGGGGCTCCTCGAGATGGTTTTGGAGGCTCCTGTGCAAGCCTTGAAGGCATCTAAGAACCTTTTGAGAGCTCCTGCTTGATCCTGGTGGATCTTTGTGGCTTCCCAGCTGACCCCGAGGGTCCTTTGGGTGCCGTGACTCTGGAGGTGACCTTGTCCCCACCTCATGTCCTCTCCAGGCTTCGGCGACGACCTCAACTGCATCTTCAACGACGACAACGCCGAGAAGTTGGTGCTGCGCATCCGCATCATGAACAGCGACGAGAACAAGATGCAGGAGGTGGGTGGGGACCTGAGGACACCTCAGGGGACACCTGGGGTGGCCTGAAGTGGTCACCTGTCCTCTGCTGCCACCCCCAGGAGGAGGAGGTGGTGGACAAGATGGACGACGACGTCTTCTTGCGCTGCATCGAGTCCAACATGCTGACGGACATGACCCTGCAGGGCATCGAGCAGATCAGCAAGGTGGGGACATCTCAGGGGGGTTTGGAGGACACCTGGAGGGGCTCCATGAGAGGCTGGGAGGTCCCCAGGGACACCTGGAGAAAGGTCCATGGTGACCTTGGGGAGGTTCAGGAGACCTGCGGTGACACCTTCGGGTGTTTGAGAAGGTGCTTGGGTCCTACCAGGTGCTCTGGGGAGGGTTCCAGATCTCCAGGTGGATCTTGAGGAGCATCAGGAGCTCTCCATGGAGACCTTTGGGAGCCCCAGGACACCTGAGAAGGTCCTTGGGTCCTACCAGGTGCTCTGGGGGGGTTCCAGATCTCCAGGTGGATCTTGAGGAGCACCTGGAGCTCTTCATGGAGAGTTCTAGGAGGTTCCAAGAGAACTTTGTGAGTCCCAGGACACCTGTGGTGACCTCCTGGTGACACCTGAGAAGGTCCTTGGCTCCCACCAGGTGCTCTGGGGGGGTTCCAGATCTCCAGGTGGATCTTGAGGAGCATCAGGAGCTCTCCATAGAGACCTTTCTGAGTCCCAGGACACCTCTGGTGACACCTGAGAAGGTCCTTGGCTCCCCCCAGGTGCTCTGGGAGGTTTCCAGATCTCCAGGTGGATCTTGAGGAGCATCAGGAGCTCTCCATGGAGACTTTTAGGAGGTTCCAAGGGACCTTTAGAAGCTCCTGAACACCTGTGGTGACCCCCTGGTGACACCTGAGAAGGTCCTTGGGTCCCACCAGGCACTCTGGGGGGGTTCCACATCTCCAGGTAGATCTTGAGGAGCACCTGGAGCTCTTCATGGCGACTTCTAGGAGGTTCCAAGAGAACTTTGTGAGTCCCAGGACACCTGTGGTGACCTCCTGGTGACACCTGAGAAGGTCCTTGGCTCCCACCAGGTGCTCTGGGGGGGTTCCAGATCTCCAGGTGGATCTTGAGGAGCACCTGGAGCTCTCCATGGAGACCTTTAGAAGCTCCTGAACACCCATGGTGATCCCCTAGTGACACCTGAGAAGGTCCTTGGGTCCCACCAGGTGCTCTGGGGAGGGTTCCAGATCTCCAGGTGGACCTTGAGGAGCATCAGGAGCTCTCCATGGAGACCTTTGGGAGCCCCAGGACACCTCTGGTGACACCTGAGAAGGTCCTTGGCTCCCACCAGGTGCTCTGGGGGGGTTCCAGATCTCCAGGTGGATCTTGAGGAGCACCTGGAGCTCTCCATGGAGACTTTTAGGAGGTTCCAAGAGACCTTTAGAAGCTCCTGAACACCTGTGGTGACCCCCTGGTGACACCTGAGAAGGTCCTTGGGTCCCACCAGGCACTCTGGGGGGGTTCCAGATCTCCAGGTGGATCTTGAGGAGCACCTGGAGCTCTCCATGGAGACTTTTAGGAGGTTCCAAGAGACCTTTAGAAGCTCCTGAACACCTGTGGTGACCCCCTGGTGACACCTGAGAAGGTCCTTGGGTCCCACCAGGCACTCTGGGGGGGTTCCAGATCTCCACGTGGATCTTGAGGAGCACCTGGAGCTCTTCATGGCGACTTCTAGGAGGTTCCAAGAGAACTTTGTGAGTCCCAGGACACCTGTGGTGACCTCCTGGTGACACCTGAGAAGGTCCTTGGCTCCCGCCAGGTGCTCCGGGGGGGTTCCCAATCTCCAGGTAGATCCTGAGGAGCACCTGGAGCTCTCCATGGAGACTTTTAGGAGGTTCCAAGAGACCTTTAGAAGCTCCTGAACATCCGTGGTGACCTCCTGGTGACCAGCAGGTGACCTCTGTCCCCTCCCTGGCCAGGTGTACATGCACCTGCCGCAGACGGACAACAAGAAGAAGATCATCATCACCGAGGACGGGGAGTTCAAGGCTCTCCAGGAGTGGATCCTGGAGACCGACGGCGTCAGCCTCATGCGGGTGCTGAGCGAGAAGGACGTGGACCCCGTGCGCACGACCTCCAACGACATCGTGGAGATCTTCACCGTGAGTCTGCTGGGCTGCGGACATCTGGGGTGGGGTTTGAGGAACATCTGGGTCCTCATCGTGGAGATCTTCACCGTGAGACACCCAGGGGACAGGGACACAGCTGGGGTGGGGTTTGAGGAGCATCTGGGTCCTCATCATGGAGATCTTCACCGTGAGACACCCAGGGGACAGGGACACAGCTGGGGTGGGGTTTGAGGGAACATCTGGGTCCTCATCGTGGAGATCTTCACTGTGAGTCTCCTGGGCTGGGGACATCTGGGGTGGGGTTTGAGGGACATCCGGGTCCTCATCTTGGAGATCTTCACTGTGAGGACACCTGGGGAGTGAGGGACACCTGTGGTGGGGCTTGAGGGACATCTGGGTCCTCATCATGGAGATCTTCACCGTGAGACACCCAGGGGACAGGGACACAGCTGGGGTGGGGTTTGAGGAGCATCTGGGTCCTCCTGGACCCCGTGCGCACGACCTCCAACGACATCGTGGAGATCTTCACCGTGAGGACACCTGGGGGGTGAGGGACACCTGGGGTGGGGTTTGAGGAACATCTGGGTCCTCATCATGGAGATCTTCACTGTGAGTCTCCTGGGCTGAGGACACCTGGGGTGGGGTTTGAGGAACATCTGGGTCCTCATCTTGGAGATCTTCACCGTGAGGACACTTGGGGGGTGATGGACATCTGGGGTTTGAGGAACATCTGGGTCCTCATCATGGAGATCTTCACCATGAGTCTCCTGGGGGGTGATGGACATCTGGGTCCTCATCATGGGGTGGGGTTTGAGGAACATCTGGGTCCTCATCGTGGAGATCTTCACCATGAGGACACCTGGGGGGTGATGGACATCTGGGGTGGGGTTTGAGGGACATTTGGGTCCTCATCATGGAGATCTTCACTGTGAGGACACCTGGGGGGGTTGAAGATTGGGTTGTTGGGATCCCCAACCCCTGGCTGGATTTTGACCATTCCCAACCCCCTCGGACGATCCCAAATTCCCCGTGGATGGATTTTGGCCGTTCCCAACTCCTGGACTTCGGCCATTCCCAAGCCCTGGATCTCAGGGATTCCCAGCCCCCCATATCCTGGGATCTTGGGATCCCCAACCCTTGGATTTCGGGGATCCCCAGCCCCTCGATTTTGGCCATTCCCAACCCCCTCGGTCGATCCCAAATTCCCCTTGGAGGGATTTCGGCCATTCCCAAGACCCCTGAGACGATCCCAAATTCCCCTTGGCTGCATTTTGACCATTCCCAACCCCCCCGGGACAATCCCGAATTCCCCTTGGATGGATTTTGGCCATTCCCAACCCCCTGGATTTTGGGGATCCCGAACCCCTTGGCTGCACTTTGACCATTCCCAACCCCCTTGGACGATCCCGAATTCCCCTTGGTTGCATTTTGGCCATTCCCAAACCCCTGGATTTTGGGGATCCCCAGTCCCTGGATTTTGGCCATTCCCAACCCCTTGGCTGCACTTTGACCATTCCCAACCCCCCCGGGACAATCCCGAATTCCCCTTGGATGGATTTTGGCCATTCCCAACCCCCTGGATTTTAGGGATCCCGAATCCCTTGGCTGCACTTTGACCATTTCGAACACCCCTGGGACAATCCCAAATTCCCCTTGGCTACACTTTTACCATTCCCAACGCCCTGGGACAATCCCGAATTCCCCTTGGCTGCATTTTGGCCATTCCCAACCCCTGGATTTCGGCCATTCCCCTTGGATGGATTTTGGCCATTCCCAACCCCTTGGCTGCATTTTGGCCATTCCCAACCCCTGGATTTTGGCCATTCCCCTTGGATGGATTTTGGCCATTCCCAACCCCTTGGATGGATTTTGGCCATTCCCAACCCCTGGATTTTGGCCATTCCCCTTGGATGGATTTTGGCCATTCCCAACCCCTGGATTTTGGCCATTCCCCTTGGATGGATTTTAGCCATTCCCCTTGGCTGCATTTTGGCCATTCCCAACCCCTGGATTTCGGCCATTCCCCTTGGCTGCATTTTGGCCATCCCCCTTGGATGGATTTTGGCCATTCCCAACCCCTGGATTTTGGCCATTCCCCTTGGATGGATTTTGGCCATTCCCAACCCCTGGATTTTGGCCATTCCCCTTGGATGGATTTTGGCCATTCCCAACCCCTGGATTTCGGCCATTCCCCTTGGATGGATTTTGGCCATTCCCAACCCCTTGGCTGCATTTTGGCCATTCCCCTTGGATGGATTTTGACCATTCCCAACCCCTGCATTTTGGCCATTCCCCTTGGATGGATTTTGGCCATTCCCAACCCCTGGATTTTGGCCATCCCCCTTGGATGGATTTTGGCCATTCCCACCCCCTGGATTTTGGCCATTCCCCTTGGATGGATTTTGGCCATCCCCCTTGGCTGCATTTTGGCCATTCCCAACCCCTGGATTTTGGCCATTCCCAACCCCTTGGCTGCATTTTGGCCATTCCTCTTGGCTGGATTTTGGCCATTCCTCTTGGCTGGATTTTGGCCATTCCCCTTGGATGGATTTTGGCCATTCCCAACCCCTGGATTTTGGCCATTCCCCTTGGATGGATTTTAGCCATTCCCCTTGGATGGATTTTGGCCATTCCCCTTGGATGGATTTTAGCCATTCCCAACCCCTTGGCTGCATTTTGACCGTTCCCAACGCCCCTGGGACGATCCCAAATCCCGCTCCCCGCAGGTGCTGGGCATCGAGGCGGTGCGGAAGGCGCTGGAGCGGGAGCTCTACCACGTCATCTCCTTCGACGGCTCCTACGTCAACTACCGGCACCTGGCGCTGCTGTGCGACACCATGACCTCGCGCGGCCACCTGATGGCCATCACCCGGCACGGCGTCAACCGCCAGGACACCGGGCCCCTCATGAAGTGCTCCTTCGAGGAGACGGTGCGGGAACGGGAATTGGGGTGGGAGTGGGAATTGGGGTTTGGGGGTGGGAATGGGGTGGGAGTTGGGGTTTGGGGGTGGGAATGGGGTGGGAGTTGGGAAATGGGGATGGGAGAGAGGTTTTGGGGGGGGGTGGGAATGGGGTGGGAATTGGGATTTTTTGGGTGGGAATGGGGTGGGAGTTGGGAAATGGGGGTGGGAGAGGGGTGGGAGTTGGGGAATGGGGATGGGAATGGGGTGGGAGTTGGGAAATGGGGTGGGAATTGAGGTGGGAATGGGGAAATGAGGATGGGAGAGAGGTTTTGGGGGTGGGAATGGGGAAATGGGGATGGGAGAGGGGTGGGAATGGGAATTGGGGTGGGAGTTGGGGTTTGGGGGTGGGAACAAGGTGGGAATTGGGGTTTGGGGGTGGGAGAGGGGTGGGAGTTGGGATTTGGGGGGTGGGAATGGGGTTTCAGGGTGGGAATGGGGTGGGAATGGGGAAATGGGGGTGGGAGAGGGGTTTTGGGGGTGGGAATGGGGTGGGAATTGGGAAATGGGGGTGGGAATGGGGTGGGAATTGGGGTTTGGGGGTGGGAATGGGGTGGGAATGGGGGTGGGTGTCGGGAAATGGGGATGGGAATGGGGTTTGGGGGTGGGAATTGGGATTTTTTGGGTGGGAGAGGGGTGGGAATGGGGAAATGGGGATGGGAGTTGGGAAATGGAGGTGGGAGAGGGGTTTTGGGGGTGGGAATTGAGGGGGCTGGGAAGGGTGAGGGGTTTTGGGGGTGGGAATGGGGATTTGGGGGAGTTTTTGGAGCATTTGGGATTCAGGAAGGAGTTTTGGGAGTTGAGGCCGATTTTGGGGTGTCCCCATCCTCCTCCAGGTGGACACAGCTGCCCATGGCAGGAGAGTGACCCCATGAAGGGGTTTTGGGGCTGAAATTGGGGATTCCGTGGACGTTTTATAGGATTTGGGGACGTTTTATAGGATTTGGGGACATTGTAAAGGATATCGAGGATTTTGAAGGATTTTGGGGTTCCAAGGCCGATTTTGGGGAGTCCCCATGGCCCCCTCCAGGTGGACACAGCTGCCCATGGCGAGAGTGACCCCATGAAAGGGTTTTGGGGCTGAAATTGGGGATTCCGTGGACATTTTATAGGATTTGGGGACATTTTGAAGGATATCGAGGGTTTTGAAGGATTTTGGGGTTCCAAGGCCAATTTTGGGGTTCCAAGGCTGATTTTGGGGTGTCCCCATGCCCCTCCAGGTGGACGTCCTGATGGAGGCAGCTGCCCACGGCGAGAGTGACCCTATGAAGGGCGTGTCCGAGAACATCATGCTGGGCCAGCTGGCCCCGGCCGGCACCGGCTGCTTCGATCTCCTGCTGGATGCCGAGAAGTGCAAGCACGGCATGGAGATCCCCAGCGCCCTGCCCGGCCTCGGCGTCGGCGGCCGTGAGTTCCCAAATCCTTGGAAAACGGGGGACAACCCCTGGAAAAATGGGGACAACCCCTGGAAAAACGGGGACAGTCCTTGGAATGGTGGCCGGGTTCCACAGGGGGAAGAGTTGGGGACACCCCAAGGGTGGTGACACGAAGATCTCCAAGGTCATCGTGGTCATCGTCCAGTTGTGGGGTACTCCCAGGTTTTGGGGTCCCTCTCAGATGTTGGGGTCCTTCAGGACCTGGACACTGAGGTCCCACCAGGGAGGAGTTGGGGACATCCCAGTGGTGGTGACACGAAGATCTCCAAGGTCATCGTGGTCATCGTCCAGTTCTGGTCACTTGAGTCCTCTCAGGAAGATGGGGAAGAACCCAGATGTTGGGGTTCCGTCAGATGTTGGGGTTCCCCAGATGTTGGGGTCCCTCTTAGATATTGGGGTCCTTCAGGACCTGGACACTGAGGTCCCACCAGGGAGGAGTTGGGGACACCCCGAAGGTGGTGACACAAAGACCTCCAAGGTCATCGTGGTCATCGTCCAGTTGTGGGTGGCCTTGGGGGGAGGAGACTCAGCCAAGGTTTTGAGGTCCCCACAAATTTTGGGGTCCCTCTCAGATGTTGGGGGCCTTCAGGACCTGGACACTGAGGTCCCACCAGGGAGGAGTTGGGGACACCCCAACGGTGGTGACACGAAGATCTCCAAGGTCATCGTGGTCATCGTCCAGTTGTGGGTGGCCTTGGGAGGAGAAGACTCAGCCAAGGTTCTGAGGTCCCCACAAATTTTGGGGTCCACCAGATGTTGGGGTCCCACCAGGGAGGAGTTGGGGACACCCCAAAGGTGGTGACACGAAGACCCCCAAGGCCGTTATCATCCGGTTCTGGAACATTCCCAGGTTTTGGGGTCCCCACAAATTTTGGGGTCGCTGACACAAAGACCCCAAAGGTCATCGTGGTCATCGTCCAGTTCTGGGTGGCCTTGGGAGTTGGAGACCCAGCCCTGGTCACCTGGTGTCCCCCAAATTTTGGTGTCCTCCAGCTTTTGGCGTCCCCCGTATTTTGGTGTCCGCCATATTTTGATGTCCCTGAGATTTTGATGTCCCCCAAATTTTGGTGTCCCCCGAATTTTGGTGTCCCCCAGATTTTTGGGGACCCCCCAGATTTTTGGGGTGCCCCCTGACCCCCCCCTCTCTCCGCAGCCACCGGGATGTTCTTCGGCTCGGCCCCCAGCCCCATGGGGGGGATGTCCCCGGCCATGACCCCCTGGAACCAGGGGGCCACCCCCGCCTACGGCGCCTGGTCCCCCAGTGTGGGTGAGTTGGGGCACTGGGAGAGACTGGGACAGACTGGGAGGAACTGGGGGGGAACCAGTTGTGGGGGTGGAGGGGTTTTGGGGGGTGGTTTGGGGTAAAATGGGGCTCACTGGGATGGCTTGGGGTGGGGGGGACAGATTTGGGGTGGCCTGGGGGTCACTGGGAGGCGAACTGGGGTCACTGGGGCAGACTGGGATACCTTTGGGGGGGTCCCTGGAATAAAACTGGCGTCCTTGGGGATGATGGGGAGGAACTGGGGGGGGGGGGGGTCCCAGGCTGTATTTGGGGGTGATTTTGGGGTCCCTGGCTGTGTTTGGGGGTGGTTTTGGGGTCCCTGGCTGTGTTTTGGGGTCCCTGGTTGTATTTGGGGTCCCCCTGACCCCCTTTTTTTCCCCCCCACAGGCAGCGGGATGACCCCGGGCGGGGCCGGGTTCTCCCCCAGCGCCGCATCGGACGCGTCCGGCTTCAGCCCCGGCTACTCCCCGGCCTGGTCACCAACCCCCGGTTCCCCGGGGTCACCGGGACCCTCCAGCCCCTACATCCCTTCCCCCGGTGAGTACAGCCCCAAAACCACCCTAAAATACCCCTAAAATAATCCCAAATATCCCCAAACCACCCTAAAATATTGTAAAATGATCTAAGATAACCCGAAACACCCTAAAATAATCCCAAATACCCCCAAACACCCTAAAATATCATAAAATGATCTAAAATAACCCAAAACACCCTAAAATAACCCCAAATACCCCAAACCACCCTAAAATATCATAAAATGATCTAAAATAACCCAAATCACCCTAAAATAACCCCAAATAACCCAAAACACCCTAAAATAACCCCAAATACCCCAAACCACCCTAAAATATCATAAAATAATCTAAAATAACCCAAATCACCCTAAAATAACCCCAAATAACCCAAAACACCCTAAAATAACCCCAAATACCCCCCTAACACCCTAAAATATCATAAAATAATCTAAAATAACCCAAAACACCCTGAAATAACCCCAAAATAACAAAAAATACCCCCAGACAACCCTGGAACAGCCCCTAAAACAAACACCCTAAAACACCCCCAAAATAACCCTGAACGCACACAGAACACCCCAAAACACCTGAAACACCCCAAAATAACCCTGAATGCACAGAGAGCACCCCGAAACCCCTGAAACACCCCAAAATAACCCTGAACGCACAGAGAACACCCCAAAACACCTGAAACACCCCAAAATAACCCTGAACGCACACAGAACACCCCGAAACACCCCCAAAATAACCCTGAACTCACAGAGAACACCCCAAAACCCATAAAACACCCTGAAACACCCCAAAATAACCCTGAGCGCACAGAGAACACCCCGAAACCCCTGAAACACCCCAAAATAACCCTGAACGCACAGAGAACACCCCAAAACACCTGAAACACCCCAAAATAACCCTGAACGCACACAGAACACCCCGAAACACCCCCAAAATAACCCTGAACTCACAGAGAACACCCCAAAACCCATAAAACACCCTGAAACACCCCAAAATAACCCTGAACGCACAGAGAACACCCCGAAACCCCTGAAACACCCCAAAATAACCCTGAGCGCACAGAGAACACCCCGAAACAGCCCCACAACACCCAAACACCTCCTCACTGAGCCCCACAACACCCGAAAAGCACCTCCAAGGGACCCCCAACCCTCTCTAACACCCCCACAACACCCGCACAACACCTTAAAGGGCCCCACAACACCCCCACAACACCCCAACACCACCTTAAAGGGCCCCACAACACCCCAACACCCACTCCAAGGGACCCACAACACCCCAACACCACCTTAAAGGGCCCCATAACACCCTAAACACCCCCACAGTGAGCCCCACCAACATCCTGTAACACCCCAACACCCCCACAACACCCCAACACCACCTCAAAGGGACCCACAACACCCCAACACCATCTTACAGAGCCCCCCAAGCCTCTGCAACACCCCCACAACAACCGAACACCTCCTCACTGAGCCCCACAACACCCCAACACCCCCTCACCGAACCCTGGAACACCCCAACACTCCCTCACCGAGAGCCCCAACACCCCCACAACACCCCAACACCACCTCAAAGGGACCCCCAACACCCCAACACCACCTCAAGGGGCCTCCCAGCCCTCAGTAACACCCCCACAACACCCCAACACCACCTTAAAGGGCCCCGTAACCCCCTAAACACCCCCTCACCGGGTCCCACAACACCCCCACAACACCCCCTCAAAGGAACACCCCCACACTGAGCCCCACCAACATCCTGTGACACCCCAACACCCCCTCACCAAAGCCCGGAACACCCCAACACCCCCACAACACCCCACCACCACTTCAAATGGCCCCACAACCCCCCCACACCACCTTACAGAGCCCCCCAAGCCTCTGCAACACCCCCACAACAACCGAACACCTCCTCGCTGAGCCCCACAACACCCCAACACCCCCTCAAAGGGACCCACAACACCCCCACAGGGAGCCCCACCAACATCCTGTGACACCCCAACACCCCCACAACACCCCAACACCCCGTCACCAAACCCCGGAACACCCCAACACTCCCTCACCGAGACCCCCCAACACCCCAAAACCACCTCAAAGGGCCTCCCAACACCCCCAGAACAGCCCAACCCACCCCGGAACAGCCGTCCGCTCCCCCGCTGACCCCCGCGTCCCCTCTCCGCAGGCGGGGCCATGTCCCCCAGCTACAGCCCGACGTCCCCTGCCTACGAGCCGCGGTCACCGGGGGGCTACACCCCACAGAGCCCCAGCTACAGCCCCACGTCACCGAGCTACAGCCCCACGTCGCCGAGCTACAGCCCCACGTCGCCCAACTACAGCCCCACATCGCCCAGTTACAGCCCGACCTCGCCCAGTTACAGCCCGACCTCGCCCAGTTACAGCCCCACGTCGCCCAGTTACAGCCCCACGTCGCCGAGCTACAGCCCCACCTCACCCAGCTACAGCCCGACATCGCCCAGCTACAGCCCGACATCGCCCAGTTACAGCCCGACATCTCCCAGTTACAGCCCGACCTCGCCCAGTTACAGCCCGACCTCGCCGAGCTACAGCCCCACTTCTCCCAGTTACAGCCCCACCTCTCCCAGTTACAGCCCCACCTCGCCCAGTTACAGCCCCACCTCGCCCAGTTACAGCCCCACCTCGCCCAACTACAGCCCTACCAGCCCCAACTACACCCCGACATCTCCCAGCTACAGCCCCACCTCTCCAAGTTACAGCCCCACCTCGCCCAACTACACCCCAACCTCGCCCAACTACAGCCCCACCTCGCCCAGTTACAGCCCCACCTCACCCAGTTACAGCCCCACCTCGCCCAGTTACTCCCCGTCCAGCCCCCGCTACACCCCGCAGTCTCCCACCTACACCCCCAGCAGCCCCAGTTACAGCCCCAGCAGCCCCAGTTACAGCCCCACCTCCCCCAAGTACACCCCGACCAGCCCCAGCTACAGCCCCAGCTCCCCCGAGTACACCCCGACCTCGCCCAAGTACAGCCCCACCTCGCCCAAGTACAGCCCCACCTCGCCCAAGTACAGCCCCACCTCGCCCACCTACAGCCCCACCACGCCCAAGTACAGCCCCACCTCGCCTACCTACAGCCCCACCTCGCCCGTCTACACCCCGACGTCGCCCAAGTACAGCCCCACCTCGCCCACCTACAGCCCCACCTCGCCCAAGTACAGCCCCACCTCGCCCACCTACAGCCCCACCTCGCCCAAGGGCTCCACGTACAGCCCCACGTCCCCCGGCTACAGCCCCACGTCGCCCACCTACAGCCTCACCAGCCCGGCCATCAGCCCCGACGACAGCGACGACGACAACTGAGCCCCCCGCAGGGCGCGGGGGTGACCCCCACATCGATGTGGGGTTGGGGTTGTTGGCATCCCCCGAAAACCCCCGAGGCCTTGGGGACGACCCCCAAATGGATTCGGGCTCGGGGTTGTTGTCACCCCCCAAAAACCCCACATCAATATGGGGTCAGGGTCGTTGTCACCCCCCAAAAGCCCCTGAGGCCGTGGGGGTGACCCCCATGTCGATGTGGGGTCGTGGTGGTTGTCACCCCCCAAACCCCCCTCACAGGGCCCGGGGGTGACCCCCACATCCATGTGGGGTCGGGGTTGTTGTCACCCCCTGAACCCCCCCAGGCCATGGGGGTGACCCCCAAATGGATTCGGGCTCGGGGTTGTTGTCACCCCCCAAAAACCCCACATCGATGCGGGATCAGGGTTGTTGTCACCCCCCAAAAACCCCCAAGGCCGTGGGGGTGACCCCCACATTGATGTGGGGTTGGGGTTGGGGTTGGGCTTGTTGTCACCCCCAAAAACCCCACATCAATATGGGGTCAGGGTTGTTGTCACCCCCTGAACCCCCCCAGCCTTTGGGGGTGACCCCCGAATGGATTTGGGGATGGGGTTGTTGTCACCCCCAAAAACCCCACATCAATATGGGGTCAGGGTTGTTGTCACCCCCTGAACCCCCCCAGACCTTGGGGGTGACCCCTGAATGGATTTGGGGATGAGGTTGTTGTCACCCCCCAAAAACCCCACATTGCTGCGGGGTCGGGGGTGTCACCCCCCCCAAACCCCCAAGTTCCAATGGGGTCGGGGTCGTTGTCACCCCCAAACCCCCTCCCCGCAGGTTGTGGGGTGACCCCCAGTTTCCGATGGTGACGGGGTTGTCACCCCCAAACCGAAACGGGGTCGGGGTCGTTGTCACCCCCAAACCCCTCCCTACAGGTTGTGGGGTGACCCCCATGGATAGAGGGACGGGGTTGTTGTCACCCCAAAACCCCCACACTAAAATGGGCTTGGGGGTGTCACCCCCCTCCCCCAAACCCCACAAGCCACGGGAGTGACCCCAAAATTGATCCGGGGATGGGGTTGTCACCCCCCGCCCCCCCCCCAAAAAAAAACCCCTACAGGATGTGGGGGTGACCCCAGAATTCAAATGGGGTCGGGAGGTGACCCTTAAATTTGAGGATGACCCCAAAGGGCGGTGATGCCTAAATTTGGGGTGACCCCTAAATTTGGGGTGACCCCTGAATTAAAGGAACTCTCAAGTTCGAGGGACCACCCCTCAACTGGGCTGACCCCCAAGTTGGTGACCCCCAAGTTGGGTGGGGGTCACCCCTAAATTGGGGTTGACCCCTACTTTGGGGTGAAACCCTTAAATTGGGGGGGTTGATCCCCAAACTGGGCTCTGAATCTGAAGTTTGGGGTGACCCCCAAATTAAGGGGTGAAATTTCCTCGCCCCCCCCCCCCCAGTTGGGGTGGGGGAGGGGCAGGTGTGGGACCCCCTCCCCCCTAATTTTGGGTGGGGGGGTCGGTGGGGGGTTGTAATTTATGGCGATCGTTCGTTAATGAGGACGGGGAGGGGGGGTCGGGGTGGGGGTGGGGGGCGCTCTTTGGTGGCGGTTTTGGGGGTTTGGGGTTTTGGGGGGGGTGGGGTCCTTTCCCGCCTCCTCCCCCCCCCCTTTATTTTGCTGTTTTCACTTTTGGGGTTTTTTGGGGGGAGGGGAAGCAAATTGTGGGGAGTTTCCAATTTTGGGGGAAATTAATAAAAGTTTTACTAATTTTCACCTGCGGCTCTGTCTGGGGGGGGGGACACCTCAAAACCCCACTCGTTTGGGGGCACCCCAGAACCCCTCATTTGGGGACATCCAGGGACACCCCAAAACTCCCCTCATTTGGGGACACCCCAAAACCCCTCCTTTGAGGGCATCCCAAACACCTCATTTGGGGACACCTGAGGACACCCCAAAACCCCTCGTTTGGGGGTACCCCAAAACTCCTTTGGGGGCACCCCAAAAACCCCTCATTTGGGGACACCCCAAAATTCCTTTGGGGGCACCCCAAAACCCCTTGTTTGGGGACACCTCGGGACACCCCAGAACCCCTCATTTGGGGACACCCGGGGACATCCCCGAACCCCTCATCTGGGGACACCCTAAAACCCCTCCTTTGGGGACACCTCAGAACCCCTCGTTTGGGGACACCTGGGGACACCCCAAAACCCCTCATTTGGGGACACCCCAAAACCACTTGGTTGGGGTGTGACAGTGAGGGATTGGTCATGGTGGCCGTGGTTGGGTCATGGTGGCCATGGTTGGGTTATAGTGGTCGTGGTTGGGTCATGGTGGCCATGGTTGGGTCATGATGGGCGTGGTTGGGTCATGGTGGCCATGGTTGGGTCATGGTGGCCATGGTTGGGGTGTGATGGCTATGGTTGGGTCATGGTGGCCGTGGTTGAGTCATGGTGGCCGTGGTTGAGTCATGGTGGCCATGGTTGGGATGTGATGGTCAGGGATTGGTCATGGTGGCCATGGTTGGGTCATGGTGGCCATGGATTGGTCATGGTGTTCATAGAAGGGTTCCAATGGCCATGGTTGGGTCATGGTGGCCAGGGTTGGGTCATGGTGGCCATGGAAGATTTCTGGTGGTCATGGTGGGGTTGTGGTGGCCTTGGAAGGTTTGTGGTGACCATGGAAGGCTTATGGTGGCCATGGCGGGGTTGTGGTGACCATGGAAGGTTTGTGGTGACCATGGAAGGTTTATGGTGGCCATGGCGGGGTTGTGGTGACCATTGCAGGTTTATGGTGGCCATGGCGGGGTTGTGGTGACCATGGAAGTTTTATGGTGACCATGGCAGGTTTATGGTGACCATGACAGGTTTATGGTGGCCATGGCGGGGTTGTGGTGACCCTGGAAGTTTTATGGTGACCATGGCAGGTTTATGGTGGCCATGGCGGGGTTGTGGTGACCATGGAAGGTTTATGGTGGCCATGGCGGGGTTGTGGTGGCCATGGAAGTTTTATGGTGGCCATGGCAGGTTTATGGTGGCCATGGCGGGGTTGTGGTGGCCATGGTCAGTACCTGGGCATGTGAGTCAGTGTCTGGGGTCACAGCCAAGACGCACCTGGAGCTGTGTGAGGAACCCTGAGGGGTTTTATTGCCATGAACCTGCCCAGGAGTGGTGGGGTGGGAGATGGGCCTGGCCAGGTGAGCCGGGGGTGGGGGTTGGGGACAGCAGGGGGATGCTGGGGACACATCTGGGGATTGTCCAAGGAGGTTGAGGACATCTTGGGGACACCCAGGAGAATTGGAGGGGACATCAAGGGAGTGTTGGGGACACACCAGGAAGTGATCCAGAGGTTGGGGACATCTCAAGGGGTTGGGGACACCCAGGAGAGTTGGTGACATCCAAGGGGGTGTTGGGGACATCTTGGGGTGAGAGAAAATTGGGATGGGACGGGTTGGGGACACCATGGGTGGGTTGAGGATGGTCCAGGGGAGTTGGGGCCACCCTGGATGTTGTTGGTGACATCCCAGTGACCGCTGGGGACACTCAGATGGAGATGCTCTCCTGGACGCAGGCGGGGACACTCTGGTGGCCATTGATGACACTCTAGTGGCCGTTGGTGACACCCCGGTGGCCCTTGGGGACACTCAGATGGAGATGCTCTCCTGGACGCAGGCGGGGTCCAGGTAGGGGTAGGGCAGGGCCAGCGCCGCGTTCCGGTCCTGGATGCGCCGGGAGATCCCGGCCAGGCGCTCCCGGAATGAGTCCAGGAGGCGCCGTGGGGCTGGACCGGTCAGCAGGTCCTGGGAGCGTGACCCCAGTGGGCGCTGGGGGGACAGGGGACTTTAGGGGACATCAGGGGACATCGAGGAGACCCCAAAACTGGGGCCACCATGGGGGTCATGAACCCCCAGTGTCCCAGCAGGTCCTGGGAGCGTGACCCCAGTAGGCGCTGGGGGGACAGGGGACATCAGAGGACATCAGGGGACATCGAGGAGACCCCAAAACCTGGGTCACCATCAGGGTCATGAACCCCCCGAAGGTCCCTGTCCCCACTGGGGTCGTGGTGTCCCCTCAAGTCTCAGATCCCCAAAGGGGTCCTGACCCCCCCAAGGTCCCTGTCCCCACCGGGGTCGTGGTGTCCCCTCAAAGCCCAGGTCCCCAATGGGCTCCTGAACCCCCCCAAGGTCCCTGTCCCCACCGGGGTCGTGGTGTCCCCTCAAAGCCCAGGTCCCCAATGGGGTCCTGACCCCTCCCCCCCCCCAAGGTCCCTGTCCCCCCTCACCAGGTCCCCACAGGGGTTATGGGGTCCCCATGGGTGTCCTGCCCACCCCCCCCCGTGTGTCCCTGTCCCCCCTCCTCGATGTCCCCTCTCACCGGCTCCCCTCCCTCGTAGCTGACCACGCTCAGCAGGGCCAGGAGGGCTCCGGTGGCCTCGGGGGACGGGAGTGTCTCCAACAGCAGCTCCTCGGTGGCCTCATCCTCGGTGGCCGGCGGTGGCCGCTGCAGCGTCCCCGGCGTGTTGGGCATCCAGGCTGCGTAGTCGTACTGGGGGAGGGGGACACCGGAAGGGTCAGTTGGGGTTCCCGGACCCCAAAACCTCCCCGAGGGTCACCTGGGTGCCACAGAGGTCACTCAGTTCCCGGTGGGGTCACTCCGGTGTTGTCACATCCCCGTGGCCACTGTGGCCACTGAGAGGCCACCTGATCACCCAGTGTTGGTCACATCCTCACGTCCACTGTGGCCACCAAAGGGGAGTTTGTGGCTACTGCTGAGCCCAATGGGTGCGTTCAGGTGTCTCCACCCCCCCCCCGTGTCCCGTGATGTCCCCAGATGTCCCCGGGTGCCACCTGGCCGCTGTTGACGGCCGCGTGCCGGGCGGAGCAGCAGAAGATGATCATGGTCAGGAACTTGACCAGCTCGGGGCGGCCGCAGAGCTTAGACGGGAAACCTGGGGGGGGGGGGGGGGGACAGAGGGGACGTCACCCAATGGGCGGTGTCACCCAATGGGGGGCGTCACCCACCACAGTGACGTCACACACCATGGAGGTGTCACCCAATGCGGCGATGTCACCCATCGTGGAGGCGTCACTGAATGTGGGTGTTACCCACCGCGGCGATGTCACCCACCGTGGGTGCGTCACCCATCACAATGTTGTCACCCACCATGGGGACATCACCCATCACAATGACATCACCCACCACAGGCCACCCCCATCACGTGACCAGCCCGGGGCATGGCCATGGGCGTGAGTGGGACCCTCCCATGTCTTGACCATGACCATGACCACGACCACGACCATCATCCATCACCGCAATGTCACCGTGGCCCCCTGATTGTCCCTGTCACCCCCCCATGTCCCCTACCCGTCTTCTCGTTGCCCAGGACGCCGTAGGTGAAGATCTCGCCCACCCACTCCTGCAGCTCCTCGTCCTCGGCCACGTCCTTGTCCTCGGCGTAGAAAAGTGCCACGATCCCCTCCACGTAGCTGGGACACCGCGGGGACACCGGTGACATTTGGGGACAGGGACAGGGCCACGCCTGCCGCACCCACGTCCCCCCTGTCCCCGCGTGGGTCCCTGTCCCCGTGTCCCCAGCCTGGCTGCCTCCACCCAACGTCATCTCTGTCCCCATCACTGCCGATGTCCCATCTCCGTGGCCCCATTCCTGTTGTCCCCTTCCTGTGGTCCTTGTCCCCATCCTCGCTGTCCCCATCAGTAGGGTCCCATCCTGTTGTCCCCATAATTCTCATCTCCATGTCCCCGTTGCCCCAATCCCCTCAACCCCGTCCCCCGTTCTCTTCATCCCCACCCTGTTGTCCCCATCTCCACCATTCCCATCTCCGTGTCCCCGTTGTCCCCATTCCCTTTGTCGCCATCCTCTTCATCCCCATTCCCATTGTCCCCATTGTCCCATCCCATCATCCCCACCATCCCCATCCCATTGTCCCCATTGTCCCCATCCCACTGTCCCCACCATTGCCACCTCCATGTCCCTGTCATCCCCATCCCATTGTCCCCATTGTCCCCACCATTCCCATCTCCGTGTCCCCGTTGTCCCCATTCCCTTTGTCCCCATCCTCTTCATCCCCATCCCATTGTCCCCATTGTTCATCCCATCATCCCCACCATTCCCATCCCATTGTCCCCACCATTGCCACCTCCATGTCCCCATTGTCCCCATTCCCTTTGTCCCCATCCTCATCCTCTTCATCCTCGTTCCATTGTCCCCACCATTGCCACCTCCATGTCCCTGTCATCCCAATCCCATTGTCCCCACCGTCCCCATCCCATTGTTCCTATTGTCCCATCCCATCATCCCCATCCCTTTGTCCCCACCATTGCCATCTCCTTGTCTCTGTCATCCCCATCCCATTATCTTCACCATTCCCATCTCCGTGTCCCCATTCCCTTTGTCCTCATCCTCCTCATTCCCATTCCCTTCATCCCCATTCCCATTGTCCCCACCATTCCCACATTCATGTCCCCATTGTCCCATCCCATTGTCCTCATCGTCCCCATTCCATTGTCCCCATTGTCCCATCCCATTGTCCTCATCGTCCCCATCCCATTGTCCCCATTGTCCCCATTGTCCCCATCCCACTGTCCTCACCATCCCCTCTCCATGTCCCTATTGTCCCCATCGTCCCCATCCTGCAGTCCCCACCATCCCCATGTCCCCATTGTCCCCCACCATCCCCATCCCCATGTCCCCATTGTTCCCATCTCCATGTCCCCATCATCCCCATCATTCCCATCTCCATGTCCCCATTGTCCCCATCCTGCTGTCCCCACCATCCCCCTCTCCATGACCCCATTGTCCCCACCATCCCCATCTCCATGTCCCCACCATCCCCATCTCCATGTCCCCATCATCCCCATCATCCCCATCATTCCCATCTCCATGTCCCCACCATCCCCATCTCCATGTCCCATTGTCCCCACTGTCCCCATCTCCATGTCCCCACCATCCCCCTCTCCCTGTCCCCTCCCCGCTGGCCCCCACCTCTCGATGGCCCCCCAGATGTCCAGGGCGTCGTCCCTGTAGTGGTACCCGGGGATGTCCCCGACCCCGCGCTCCTCCACGTCATCGGGGACGCACAGCTCCCGGTACGTCAGCGCCGCCGTCCCCCGGGCCACCAGCGCCAGCGTCCCCTCCCGCCCCACCGAGGTGGCCTGGGGACATTGCCACCCATCAGTGTCCACGTCCTGCCCCACCGAGGTGGCCTGGGGACATCGCCACCCCTCTGTGTCCACTCCCGCCCCACCGAGGTGGCCTGGGGACATTGCTATGACGTGGCCTGGGGACATCGCCACCCATCAGTGTCCACTCCCGCCCCACCAAGGTGGCCTGGGGACATCGCCACCCCTCAGTGTCCACTCCCACCCCACCGAGGTGGCCTGGGGACATCGCAACCCATCAGTGTCCACTCCCACCTCACCGAGGTGGCCTGGGGACATCGCCACCCATCAGTGTCCACTCCCACCTCACCAAGGTGGCCTGGGGACATTGCTATGACGTGGCCTGGGGACATCGCCACCCATCAGTGTCCCCTCCCACCTCACCGAGGTGGCCTGGGGACATTGCCATGACGTGGCCTGGGGACATCGCCACCCATCAGTGTCCCCTCCCACCTCACCGAGGTGGCCTGGGGACATCGCCACCCATCAGTGTCCACTCCTGCCCCACCCAGGTGGCCTGGGGACATTGCCACTCCTCAGTGTCCCCTCCCGCCCCACCGAGGTGGCCTGGGGACATCGCCACCCATCAGTGTCCCCTCCTGCCCCACCCAGGTGGCCTGGGGACATCGCCACCCATCAGTGTCCCCTCCCACCCCACCGAGGTGGCCTGGGGACATCGCCACCCATCAGTGTCCACTCCCACCTCACCGAGGTGGCCTGGGGACATCGCCACCCATCAGTGTCACTCCCACCTCACCGAGGTGGCCTGGGGACATTGCCACCCATCAGTGTCCACTCCCACCTCACCGAGGTGGCCTGGGGACATCGCCACCCATCAGTGTCCACTCCTGCCCCACCCAGGTGGCCTGGGGACATTGCCACTCCTCAGTGTCCCCTCCTGCCCCACCGAGGTGGCCTGGGGACATCGCCACCCATCAGTGTCCCCTCCTGCCCCACCGAGGTGGCCTGGGGACATCGCCACCAATCAGTGTCCACTCCCACCTCACCGAGGTGGCCTGGGGACATCGCCACCCATCAGTGTCCCTCCTGCCCCACCGAGGTGGCCTGGGGACATCGCCACCCATCAGTGTCCCCTCCCACCCCACCGAGGTGGCCTGGGGACATCGCGACCCATCAGTGTCCCCTCCCGCCCCACCGAGGTGGCCTGGGGACATCGCCACCCATCAGTGTCCCCTCCCACCTCACCGAGGTGGCCTGGGGACATTGCCATGACATGGCCTGGGGACATCGCCACCCATCAGTGTCCACTCCCACCTCACCGAGGTGGCCTGGGGACATCGCCACCAATCAGCGTCCACTCCCACCCCACCGAGGTGGCCTGGGGACATCGCGACCCATCAGTGTCCACTCCCGCCCCACCGAGGTGGCCTGGGGACATCGCCACTCCTCAGTGTCCCCTGTGTCCCCTCCCTGCAGTCCCAGGTCCCCACACCCATGGGGGAACCGGGTGTGCGAGTGACACCAGAGGTGGGACCCAGGTGTCCGAGTGTCCCCAGGGGGACCTGGGTGACACTGAGAGGGACTGAGGTGTCCGGGTGACACCAGGGGGGGACCCAGGTGTTCAGGTGTCCCCAGGAGGACCCAGGCGACACCGGGGGGGAACCCAGATGTCTGGGTGACACTGAGGGTGACTGAAATGTCCAGGTGACACCCGAGGTGGGACCCAGGTGTCCGGGTGACACCAGGTGACACCAGAGGGGGACCCAGGTGTCCGGGTGTCCCCAGAAGGACCCAGGTGACACCAGGGGGGTCCCAGGTGTCCGGGTGACACCAGGTGACCCCGGGGTGTCCGGCTGACCTGGTCGATGATGCCACCGGGGTTGAGCAGCGTCTCCCGTGCCAGGATGTTGATGTGGAAGGTGAAGCGCAAGTGGGGGAGGAGGAGCTGGGGACATTGGGGACATCAGGGACATTGGGGACACCATGGGGACACCATGGGGACATCGGGGACACCATGGGGACATTGGGGACACCATGGAGACACCATGGGGACATCAGGGACATCGGGGACATCGGGGACACCATGGGGACATCGGGGACATTGGGGACACCATGGGAACACCATGGGGACACCATGGGGACACCATGGGGACACCGGGGACATCGGGGACACCATGGGGACATTGGGGACATCAGGGACACCATGGGGACATCGGGGACACCATGGGGACATTGGGGACACCATGGAGACACCATGGGGACATCAGGGACATCGAGGACATCGGGGACACCATGGGGACATCGGGGGCACCATGGGGACACCATGGAGACACCGGGGACATCGGGGACACCATGGGGACATCGGGGACATCGGGGACATCAGGGACATTGGGGACACCATGGGGACATCGGGGACATTGGGGACACCATGGGGACATTGGGGACATCAGGGACACCATGGGGACATCAGGGACATTGGGGACACCATGGGGACACCATGGGGACATCGGGGACACCATGGGGACATCGGGGGCACCATGGGGACACCATGGAGACACCGGGGACATCGGGGACATCATGGGGACATCGGGGACATCGGGGACATCAGGGACATTGGGGACACCATGGGGACATTGGGGACATTGGGGACACCATGGGAACTATTGGGGACACTGGGGACATTGATGTGCGTATTTTGGGTTTGCTTTGGGTGTTTGGTGCGGTTCCAAGGTGCAGATTTTGGGGTGAGGATTTTAGGGTGCAGTTTTGGGGTCGAGGTGCAGGTTCTGGGGTGGGGATTTCGGGGTACATTTTTTGGGGTCAGGGTGCATTTTTTTGGGGTGGGGATTTCAGGGTGCATTTTTTGGGGTCGAGGTGCAGTTTTTTGGGCCCAGGTGCAGTTTGGGGTCAGGGTGCAGGTTTTGGGGTCGGGGTGCAGGTTTTGATGTCCAGGGTGCAGTTTCTGGGGTCAGGGTGCATTTTTTGGGCCCAGGTGCAGTTTTTGGGGATCAGGGTGCAGTTTTTGGGGTGGTGATGTCAGGGTGCGTTTTTTTGGGTTGGGGTGCAGTTTTTGGGCTCCCGCTGGGTTATTTCGGGGTTACCTGGTGCACGGGGTGGGCGGCCGGCAGGTGCTGGGTGGCCACGGCGAAGGCCTCGGCCAGGAAGTGGCCGTGCAGCAGGTGAGTGACCATCTCGTGCAGGACAAAGTGGGCGCCCCTCACCCACAGCTTGGCCAGTGCCCACCCCTGGCCCCCCGGCACGAAGATCGGGGACCCCGGCCCGGGGTGCTGTGACAGCTGTGGGGGACAGCGGGGGTCAGCGGGGGACAGGGGGACACTGAGGGGACACCCTGGGGACACCAGGGGGATGTGGGGTCATGGGGGGGTCAGCGGGGGACAGGGGGACACCGAGGGGACACCCTGGGGACACCAGGGGGATGTGGGGTCATGGGGGGTCAGTGGGGGACAGGGGGACACGGACGGACGGACGTGTGGGACATGAGGGGTCAGTGGGGACATGGGGGACATATGGGACATCTTGGGGACATGGGGGTGTGGAGGGACATGGAGACACCAGGGCGGTGGTGGCGAGGGGACAGCCGGGGGACATGGAGGACATGGGACACCTTGGGGACACCTTGGGAACACCACAGGGACGTGAGGGATTGGAACACCTTGGGGACGCCTTGGGGACATGGCGGATGTGGGACACCCTGGGACACCTGGAGGACATGGCAGATGTGGGACACCCTGGCGACACCTTGGGGACACCCTGGGGACACCTGGAGGACACGGGGTACAGGGGACACCTTGGGGACACCCTGGGACGCCTGGAGGATACCCTGGGGACACCTGGAGGACACGGGGTACAGGGGACACCCTGGGGACACCTTGGGGACACCCTGGGGACACCTGGAGGACACGGGGTACAGGGGACACCCTGGGGACACCTTGGGGACACCCTGGGGACACCTGGAGGACACGGGTACAGGGGACACCTTGGGGACACCCTGGGGACACCTTGGGACACCTGGCGGACATGGCGGACGTGGGGGACACCTTGGGGACACCCTGGGGACACCTTGGGGACACCTGGCGGACATGGCGGACGTGGGGACACCTTGGGGACACCTTGGGACCCTGGGGACACGGCCTGGAGGACAGGGGGTACAGAGGACACCTTGGGGACACCTGGAGGACACAGGGTACAGGGGACACCTTGGGGACACCCTGGGGACACCCTGGGGACACCTGGAGGACACAGGGTACAGGGGACACCTTGGGGACACCCTGGGGACGCCTGGAGGACACCTGGAGGACATGGCAGATGTGGGGACACCCTGGGGACACCTTGGGGACACCCTGGGGACACCTTGGGGACACCTGGAGGACACCTGGAGGACACGGGGTACAGGGGACACCTTGGGGACACCCTGGGGACACCTGGGGGACACCCTGGCGACACCTTGGGGACACCCTGGGGACACCCTGGGGACACCTGGGGGACACGGGGTACAGGGGACACCTTGGGGACACCCTGGGGACACCCTGGGGACACCTGGAGGGACATGGGGTACAGGGGACACCCTGGGGACACCTTGGGGACACCTTGGGGACACCTGGAGGACACCTGGAGGACACGGGGTACAGGGGACGCCTTGGGGACACCCTGGGGACACCTGGGGGACACGGGGTACAGGGACACCTTGGGGACACCCTGGGGACACCTGGGGGACACCCTGGCGACACCTTGGGGACACCCTGGGGACACCCTGGGGACACCTGGGGGACACGGGGTACAGGGGACACCTTGGGGACACCCTGGGGACACCCTGGGGACACCTGGAGGGACATGGGGTACAGGGGACACCCTGGGGACACCTTGGGGACACCTGGAGGACACCTGGAGGACACGGGGTACAGGGGACGCCTTGGGGACACCCTGGGGACACCTGGAGGGACATGGGGTACAGGGGACACCCTGGGGACACCTTGGGGACACCTGGAGGACACCTGGAGGACACGGGGTACAGGGGACACCTTGGGGACACCCTGGGGACACCTTGGGGACACCTGGAGGACACCTGGAGGACACGGGGTACAGGGGACGCCTTGGGGACACCCTGGGGATACCTGGGGGACACCCTGGCGACACCTTGGGGACACCCTGGGGACACCTTGGGGACACCCTGGGGACACCTTGGGGACACCCTGGGGACACCTTGGGGACACGGCCGGGCCGGGGAGGGTCCCGAAGGGGCGATTTTGGGGGGCAGGCGGGGCCGTACCTGGATGGCCACGGGCAGGAGGCGGCCGCGGGGGCTGAGCCAGAGCAGGCAGAGGGGCGCGGCCACGAACTGGGGGTGGCCCCCGATGGCCCCCGTGGGGAGCCCCTCGAGCAGCGCGTAATCGGCCAGGAAGAGGCGCCCGCCCTGCGCCCCCAGACCCTGAGACCCCCGGCAAGGGCGAGACCCCCGGGGGACCCCCCACCCACAAAAAAAAAACCCCAAAGGGAACCACCGGGAAACCCCTTCCCATCCTCACCCCCCCCTCCCCAGATCCGTCCTGGAGAGCTGGGAAACCTCCCCACCTCCCCCCCCCCCAGACACCCCCCAAAAATGGGAACCCCTGGGAAACCCCCCCAAAACGCTCCCAAAAATGGGAACCCCTGGGAAACCCCCCAAAAATGGGAACCCCTGGGAAACCCCCCTCAAAACGGCCCCAAAAATGGGAACCCCCGGGAAACCCCCCAAAAATGGGAACCCCTGGGGAACCCCCCCCAGACACCCCCCAAAAATGGGAACCCCCGGGAAACCCCCCAAAAATGGGAACCCCTGGGGAACCCCCCCCCAGACACCCCCCAAAAATGGGAACCCCTGGGAAACCCCCAAAAATGGGAACCCCCCCAGACACGCCCCAAAAATGGGAACCCCCCCCAAAACGCCCCCCAAAAATGGGAACCCCCGGGAAACCCCCCCAAAACGGCCCCCAAAAATGGGAACCCCTGGGAAACCCCCCCAAAACGGCCCCCAAAAATGGGAACCCCCCCAGACACCCCCAAAAATGGGAAACCCTCCCAAAACGGCCCCCAAAAATGGGAACCCCTGGGAAACCCCCCCAAAATGGGAACCCCGGGAAACCCCCAAAAATGGGAACCCCTGGGAAACCCCCCCCAAAACGGCCCCCAAAAATGGAAACCCCTGGGAAACCCCCCAAAAATGGAATCCCCGGAAACCCCCCAGACACCCCCAAAAATGGGAACCCCGGGAAACCCCCAAAAATGGGAAACCCCCCAAAAATGGGAACCCCTGGGAAACCCCCCAAAAATGGGAACCCCCCCGGGAAACCCCTCAAAAATGGGAACCCCCGGGAAACCCCCCCAAAAATGGGAACCCCTGGGAAACCCCCCCCAAACGCCCCCAAAAATGGGAACCCCCGGGAAACCCCCCCAAAACGGCCCCAAAAATGGGAACCCCCCCCAGACACCCCCAAAAATGGGAAACCGCCCCCCCCCCGACACCCCCCAAAAATGGGAACCCCCGGGAAACCCCCCCAGACACCCCCAAAAATCCGGGGTCCCCAATGCCACCCCCCTGGGACCCCCCCAAATTTTGGGGTCCCCACCATCCCGCGGCCACCCAAACCCCCCAAATCCTGGGATCCTCCCCCAAAATCCTGAGGTTACCCCAAAATTCTGGGGTCTCCATCAATTCTGGAGCCCCCCCAAATTCTGGGGTCCCCATCACCCCTTGGGACCCCCCAAACCCTGGGACACCCCAAATCCTGGGACACCCCAAATCCTGGGGTTTCCCCCCCCCCAGTTCCTGGTTCTCCCCCCGGATTTGGGGTTTTTGGTTTTTTGGGGGGTTTTTGGGGGTTTTTTGGGTTCTGTTGGGGCTTTGGGCTTTTTTGGGGTTTTGGGGGTTTTTTGGGGGGTTTTGGGGTTGTGGGATCTTTTGGGGTTTTGGGGGCTTTGGGTTTTTGGGGTTTTTTGGGGGTTTTGGGGCTTTTTGGGGTTTTTGGGTTTTTTTTGGTTTTTGGGGTTTTTGGGGTATTTGGGGTTTTTTTTTGTTGTTGTTTTTGGGTTTTGGGGTTTTTTGGTTTTTTGGGGGGATTTTGGGGGTTTTTTGGGGGGTTGGGGGGTTTTGGGGGTCTTGGGGGTTTCTTTTGGGGTTTGGGGATTTTTTTGGGTTTTTTGGGGTTTTTGGGTTTTTTGGCTTTTTTTTTGGTTTTTTGGGGGTTTTTTGGGTTTTGGGGGTTTTGGAGGGTTTTTGGGGTTTGGGGTTTTTTTGGTTTTTTTTTTTTGTTTTTGGGGTTTTTTGGGGGGTTTCTTGGGTTTTTGGGTTTTTTTGGAGTTTTTTGGGTTTTTTGGGGGGTTTTTCGGGGTTTTGGGGTTTTTTGGGGGGTTTTTGGTGGGTTTTTGGGTTTTTTTGAGTTTTTGGGGTTTTTTGGGTGTTTTGGGGGGGTTTGGGTTTTTTGGGGTTTTTTGGTTTTTTGGTTTTTGTTTTTTGGGTGGTTTGGGGGGGGTTTGGGGTTTTTTGGGGTTTTTTGGGGTTTTTGGGGTTTTTTGTGGTTTTTTGGGTTTTTGGGGGTTTGGGGGTTTTTTGGTTTTTTTTTTGTTTGTTTTTTTGGGGGGTTTTGGGTTTTTGGGGGTTTGGGGGTTTTTTGTTTTTTTTTTTTGTTTTTTGGGGGTTTTTTGGGTTTGGGGGTTTTTTGTTTTGTTTTTTGGGGGGGTTTTGGGTTTTTTTTTTTGTTTTTTGGGGGTTTTTTGGGTTTTTTTGGGGTGCCGGGGGTCGCTCACCTCCATCTCCCTGCCCAGGGAGGTGCCGGGGCCGAGGCTGGGGGCCACCATCGGGGGGGTGACGGGGAAGTTGGGGGGCAGGCGGGGGCAGCGGCGCAGCAGGACGGGGTTCACCCCGCTCAGGAACTGCTCTCCCGAAAAACGCGTCCTCCTGCCAGTGCTGCACCACGTACTCTGGGGGGCACGGGGACACTTGGGGACACCTGGGGACACCTGGGGGCACCTCGGGGACACCTGGGGATACCTGGGGATACCTGGGGGACACCTGGGGACACCTGGGGACACCTCGGGGACACCTCGGGGACACCTGGGGATACCTGGGGGACACCTGGGGACACCTGGGGACACCTCGGGGACACCTCGGGGACACCTGGGGACACCTGGGGGCACCTCGGGGACACCTCGGGGACACCTCGGGGACACCTGGGGACACCTGGGGGACACCTGGGGACACCTGGGGACACCTGGGGACACCTTGGGGACACTTGGGGGCACCTCGGGAACACTTGGGGACACCTCAGGGACACCTGGGGGCACCTGGGGACACTTGGGGACACCTGGGGACACCTGGGGACACCTCAGGGACACCTGGGGGACACCTGGGGGCACCTCGGGGACACCTCAGGGACACCTGGGGATACCTGGGGATACCTGGGGGACACCTGGAGACACCTCAGGGACACCTGGGGACACTTGGGGACACCTGGGGACACCTCGGGGACACCTGGGGACACTTGGGGATACTTCGGGGACACCTGGGGGACACCTGGGGCACTTGGGGACAACTCGGGGACACTTGGGGGCACCCGGGGGACACCTGGGGACACCTGGGGGCACCTCGGGGACACCTGGGGGCACCTCGGGGACACCTGGGGACACCTGGGGGCACCTCGGGGACACCTCGGGGACACCTGGGGACACTTGGGGATACTTCGGGGACACCTGGGGGACACCTGGGGCACTTGGGGACAACTCGGGGACACTTGGGGGCACCCGGGGGACACCTGGGGACACCTGGGGGGCACCTCGGGGACACCTGGGGGCACCTCGGGGACACCTGGGGACACCTGGGGGCACCTCGGGGACACCTGGGGATACTTCGGGGACACCTGGGGACACCTGCGGACACGTGGGGACACCTGGGGATACTTCGGGGACACCTGGGGACACCTGGGGGCACCTCGGGGACACCTGGGGATACTTCGGGGACACCTGGGGACACCTGGGAGCACCTCGGGGACACCTGGGGATACTTCGGGGACACCTGGGGACACCTGGGGACACCTCAGGGACACCTGGGGACACCTGGGGGACACCTGGGGGACACCTGGAGACACCTCAGGGACACTTGGGGGCACTTGGGGACACCTTGGAGACACCTCGGGGACACCTCGGGGACACCTGGGGACACCTGGGGGACACTTGGGACACTTGGGGCACCTCGGGGACACTTGGGGGACACCTGGGGGACACCTTGAGGATTCCTGGCACCCCCCATATCCCTCTTGGGACCCCCAGGACCCCCCAAACTCCTGGGACCGCCCCCAAATCCCTGAGATCTCCCTGGGCTCCCCCCAAATTCTGGGGACCCCCCAGGTCCCCCCGTGTCCCCCCTGGGAACCCCCAAATTCTGGGGACCCCCCCAGGTCTCCCCCGTGTCCCCCTTGGGAACCCCCAAATTTTGGGGACCCCCCGTGTCCCCCCCGTGTCCCCCCCGTGTCCCCCGTCCCCGGAACCCCCAAATTCTGGGGACCCCCTGTGTCCCCCTCGTGTCCCCCTTGGGAACCCCCAAATTTTGGGGACCCCCCGTGTCCCCCCCGTGTCCCCCCCGTGTCCCCCTTGGGAACCCCCAAATTTTGGGGACCCCCCAGGTCCCCCCCGTGTCCCCCTTGGGAACCCCCAAATTCTGGGGACCTCCCAAGTCCCCCCCCGTGTCCCCCTTGGAACCCCCAAATTTTGGGGACCCCCCGTGTCCCCCCCGTGTCCCCCTTGGGAACTCCCAAATTCTGGGGACCTCCCAAGTCCCCCCCGTGTCCCCCTTGGGAACCCCCAAATTTTGGGGACCCCCCCGTGTCCCCCCCGTGTCCCCGATGTCCCCCGGGGGGGGAGGGGCACCCACCGCTGATGGGGGGTCCCGGGACCCTCGAGGGCCTCCCGGACGTCCCCGAAGCTGCTCCAGGACCCCCCAGAACGGAGCCCCCGGAGCCGGATCCGGATCTGGCTGGGGGGACATTGGGGACGTTACTGGGGATACTGGGGGGACATTGGGGACGTTACTGGGGACACTGGGGACACCGGGGATGATACTGGGGACGTTAGTGGGGTCATTACTGGGGACATTGGGGATGTTACTGGGGACACTGGGGACATTACTGGGGACATTACTAGGGACATTACTGGGGACACTGGGGACACTGGGGGGACATTGGGGATGTTACTGGGGACACTGGGGACATTGGGGATATTACTGGGGACACTGGGGACATTGGGGACATTACTGGGGACATTACTGGGGACACTGGGGACACTGGGGGGGACATTGGGGACGTTACTGGGGACACTGGGGACACTGGGGACACTGGGGACATTGGGGATATTACTGGGGACACTGGGGACATTGGGGACACAGTGGGGACACTGGGGACATTGGGGACATTGGGGACGTTACTGGGGACATTACTGGGGACATTGGGGGGATACTGGGGACATCGGGGATGTTACTGGGGACATTGGGGATGTTACTGGGGACACTGGGGACACAGTGGGGACACTGGGGACATTGGGGATGTTACTGGGGACACTGGGAGCACTGGGGACATTGGGGACGTTACTGGGGACATTGGGGATGTTGGGGACATTACTGGGGACACTGGGAACACTGGGGACACTGGGGGGACACTGGGGACATTGGGGACATTACTGGGGACACTGGGGGGGACATTGGGGATGTTACTGGGGACACTGGGGACACTGGGGGGATACTGGGGACATTGGGGATGTTACTGGGGACACTGGGGACAGTGGGGACATTATTGGGGACGCTGGGAACACTGGGGACATTGGGGGACATTGGGGACATTATTGGGGACACTGGGGACACTGGGGACACTGGAGGGACACTGGGGACATTACTGGGGACACTGGGGACATTATTGGGGACACTGGGGACACTGGAGGGACATTGGGGGGACACTTGGGGACACTGGGGGGCCGTTGGGCTGTGTGGGGACACGAAGGGCCCTGGGGGATGTGGGGATGGAGAAGGGACACACAAGGGTGGGGACATGGGGACACCCAAGGACAAAGAGATGGGTGGGGCCGGCCAGGACCCTCGATGACCCTTGGGGACCCTTGATGACCCCTGATGATCCTCAGGGTCCCTCGATGACCCTTGGGGACCCTTGATGACCCTTGATGACCCTCAGAGTCCCTCGATGACCCTTGGGGACCCTTGATGACCCCTGATGACCCTCAGGGTCCCTCGATGACCCTTGGGGACCCTTGATGACCCCGATGACCCTCAGAGTCCCTTGATGACCCTTGGAGACCCTTGATGACCCTTGATGACCCTCAGAGTCCCTTGATGACCCTTGGGGACCCTTGATGACCCCTGATGATCCTCAGGGTCCCTCGATGACCCTTGGGGACCCTTGATGACCCTTGATGACCCTCAGAGTCCCTCGATGACCCTTGGGGACCCTTGATGACCCCTGATGACCCTCAGGGTCCCTCGATGACCCTTGGGGACCCTTGATGACCCCGATGACCCTCAGAGTCCCTTGATGACCCTTGGAGACCCTTGATGACCCTTGATGACCCTCAGAGTCCCTTGATGACCCTTGGGGACCCTTGATGACCCCTGATGATCCTCAGGGTCCCTCGATGACCCTTGGGGACCCTTGATGACCCTTGATGACCCTCAGAGTCCCTTGATGACCCTTGGGGACCCTTGATGACCCTTGATGACCCTCAGAGTCTCTTGATGACCCTTGGGGACCCTTGATGACCCCTGATGATCCTCAGGGTCCCTCGATGACCCTTGGGGACCCTTGATGACCCCTGATGACCCTCAGAGTCCCTTGATGACCCTTGGAGACCCTCAATGACCCTTGATGACCCTTGATGACTCTCAATGGCCCTTGGGGACCTTTGATGACCCTGAGGGACCCTTGGTGACCCTCAATGCCCCTTGATGACCCCCAGTGACCCTCAATGCCCCCTGATGGCCCTCAATGACCCCTGATGACCCTCAATGACTCTCAATGACCCTCAATGTCCCCCGATGGCCCTCAATGCCCCACAATGACCCCCGATGACCCTCAAGGCCTCCTGATGACCCTCAGTGACCCTCAATATCCTCCGATGACCCCCAATGACCCTCAATGCCCCCAATGACCCCCAATGCCCCTCAATATCCTCCGATGACCCTCAATGCCCCACAATGACCCCCGATGACCCTCAATGCCCCCAATGACCCTCAATGCCCCCTGATGCCCCCTGATAGCCCTCAACACCCCCCGATGACCCTCAATGCTCCCTGATGCCCCCTGATAGCCCTCAACACCCCTGATGACCCTCAATGCTCCCTGATGCCCCCTGATAGCCCTCAACACCCCCCGATGACCCTCAATGCCCCCTGATGCCCCCTGATAGCCCTCAACACCCCCCGATGACCCTCAATGCCCCCTGATGCCCCCTGGTAGCCCTCAACACCCCCCGATGACCCTCAATGCCCCCTCCGTCCCCGCTGTCCCCGCGGTGTCACCGACGCAGCGCTGGCGCGGGCGGCGATCTGGGCGCGGTGGGCGAGGGGGAAGCTCAGGGTGGGCGATAGCTCAGGGGGTGGCCCCGGTGACGTCATCGGCCCCGGTGACGTCATCGACAGGGGCTCGGGCGGCGGTGACGTCATCGCTGGGGACGCGGGCGGGGGCGGCCACGGGCACAGGGACGGGGGCAGCGCCCGCAGGCACCACGGCCACCCCGGGGCGTAGGGAGCCCACCTGGGGACAGGGACACCACTGACCAGCAGTGACCAGCAGGGACCACCCACTGCCGGTCACCTCCCAGTGCTCCCCAGTAACCACCAGTGACTGCCCCAGGGACTGCCCAGGGATCACCAGTGCCCAGCCGGCGCCCACCAGTGATTGCCAGTGACCGGCACTGACCACCACTGACCACCACTGACCACCACTGACCACCCAGTTCCTCCCAGTGCCCTCCCAGTCCCTCCCAGTCCACTCCATTCCCCCCCAGTCCCCTCCCAGTCCCCTCCCAGTCCCCCCCAGTGCCCTCCCAGTCCCCTCCAGTCCCTCCCAGTGTCCTCCAGTCCCCTCCCTCCCCCCACAGTGCCCTCCCAGTCCCTCCCAGTTCCCCCAGTTCGCACTGGAAGGCCTCCTTGCGCTCCCTCCGCTCCTCCTGGCGCTGCTGCAGCAGCTGCGGCTCCCGAGCGGCGTCACGGGGGGTCCGGGCTGGGGACATTGGGGGGACATTGGGGACACTGGGGACACTGGGGGGACATGGGAGGACATTGGGGGACCTCGGGGACATTGGGGACATTGGGGACACTGGGGGGACATTGGGGGGACATTGGGGACACTGGGGACACTGGGGGGACATGGGAGGATGTTGGGGGACCTCGGGGACACTGGGGACAATGGGGGATTGGGGGGGACATTGGGGACACTGGGGACACTGGGGGGACATGGGAGGACACTGGGGGACCTCGGGGACATTGGGGACATTGGGGACATTGGGGGATTGGGGACATTTGGGACATCGGGGACAGAGAGGACATGGGGGACACAGGAGGACCTTGGGGGACCTTGGGGACGTTGAGGACATTGGGGAATTGGGGACACTGGGGACACTGGGGACATTGGACACTGGGGACACTGGGGGGACACAGGAGGACCTTGGGAGATCTTGGGACGTTGGGGACATTGGGGGATTGGGGGGGCAATGGGGGATTGGGGACATTGGGGGGACATGGGAGGACCTTGGGGGACCTCGGGGACATTGGGGGATTGGGGGCATTGGAGACATTGGGGGCATTGGGGACATTGGGGCGATTGGGGACATTGGGGGATTGGGGACATTGGGGGGACACAGGAGGACCTTGGGGGATCTTGGGACATTGGGGGATTGGGGACATTGGGGGATTGGGGACATTGGGGACATTGGGGACATTGGGGGGACATTGGGGACATTGGGGACATTGGGGACATTGGGGGCATTGGGGGGACATTGGGGACATGGAGCACATTGGGGATATTGGGGGATTGGGGACACTGGTGGGGCATTGGGGGGACATTGGGGGATTGGGGACATTTGGGAGGACATTGGGGGGACACAGGAGGACCTTGGGGACGTTGAGGACATTAGGGGATTGGGGACACTGGGGACACTGGGGACATTGGACACTGGGGACACTGGGGGGACACAGGAGGACCTTGGGAGATCTTGGGACGTTGGGGACATTGGGGGATTGGGGACATTGGGGGGACATGGGGACATGGGGACATTGGGGACATTGGAGGAACATTGGGGGATTGGGGGCATTGGGGACATTGGGGACATTGTGGGGACATGGGAGGACCTTGGGGGATCTTGGCACCTTGGGGACATTGGGGGATTGGGGACATTTGGGACATCGGGGACAGAGAGGACACGTGGGACACAGGAGGATCTTGGGGACACTGGGGACATTGGGGGGACACTGGGAGGACATTGGGGAGACACAGGAGGGCTACTGGGGACCTGTCCCCAAGTGTCCCCGTACCTGTCCCCTCCCGCAGCTCCAGGTGGCCGCTGTCCAGCCAGCGGTGACACGGGAAGGTGGCCGCGGGGCTGTCCCCAGGGTGAGGCCCGGTGACGGTGACGGTGGCGCAGAACCAGCGGTCGGGGACAAGGGACAGCAGCGGCTCCTTGTGCAGCCGGAGCCGCAGGAGCGTCCCCAAGGGCCGCGGGGACGTCACCTCCACCCACAGCGTCTGGGGACAGCTCGGTGTCACCTGGGGGGCACCTGGGGCACACAGGTGTCACCTGGGTGTCACCTGGGTGGTACCTGGGGCACCTGGGGCACCTGGGACACCTGGGACACCTGGGTGTTACCTGTGTGCCACCCGTGTGCCACCTGTGTGCCACCTGGGACACCTGGGGCACCTGGGGCACACGGGTGTCACCTGGGTGGTACCTGGGGCACCTGGGTGTCACCTGGGTGGTACCTGAGTGTTACCTGGGGCACCTGGGGCACCTGGGTGTCACCTGAGTGTCACCTGGGTGTCACCTGGGTGTCACCTGTGTGTTACCTGGGGCACCTGGGGCACCTGGGTGTCACCTGGGGCACCTGGGTGTCACCTGGGTGTCACCCGGGACACCCGTGTGTCACCTGTGTGTCACCTGGGACACCTGGGACACCTGGGTGTCACCTGGGTGTCACCTGGGTGTCACCCGGGACACCCGTGTGTCACCTGTGTGTCACCTGGGACACCTGGGACACCTGGGTGTCACCTGTGTGTCACCTGTGTGTCACCCGGGACACCCGTGTGTCACCTGTGTGTCACCTGGGACACCTGGGACACCTGGGTGTCACCTGTGTGTCACCTGTGTGTCACCCGGGACACCCGTGTGTCACCTGTGTGTCACCTGGGACACCTGGGACACCTGGGGCACCTGGGTGCCACCTGTGTGCCACCTGTGGGACACCTGGGACACCTGTATGTCACCTGTGTGCCACCTGGGACATCTGTGTGCCACCTGGGTGCCACCTGTGTGCCACCTGTATCACCTGTGTGCCACCTGTGTGTCACCTGAGTGCCAGCTGGGACACCTGGGGCACCTGGGACACTTGGGGCACCTGGGACACCTGGGTGCCACCTGTATGTCACCTGTGTGTCACCTGAGACACCTGTGTGCCACCTGTGTGTCACCTGGGACACCTGGGGCACCTGGGACACCTGGGTGTCCCCTCTGTGTCACCCGTGTGCCACCTGGGGCACCTGGGGCACCTGGGTGCCACCTGGGACACCTGGGGCACCTGGGACACCTGGGACACCTGTGTGCCACCTGTATCACCTGTGTGCCACCTGTGTGTCACCTGAGTGCCAGCTGGGACACCTGGGGCACCTGGGACACTTGGGGCACCTGGGACACCTGGGTGCCACCTGTGTGCCACCTGGGGCACCTGGGACACCTGGGACACCTGGGTGCCACCTGTGTCACCTGTATGTCACCTGGGGCACCTGGGGCACCTGCGTGTCCCCTCTGTGTCACCCGTGTGCCACCTGGGGGGCACCTGGGGCACCTGTGTGCCACCTGTATCACCTGTGTGCCACCTGTGTGTCACCTGTGTGCCAGCTGGGACACCTGGGACACTTGGGGCACCTGTATGTCACCTGGGTGTCCCCTCTGTGTCACCTGGGTGTCACCCGGGACACCTGTGTGTCACCTGGGACACCTGGGGCACCTGGGTGCCACCTGTGTCACCTGGGTGCCACTTGTGTGTCACCTGTGTGCCACCTGAGTGTCACCTGTGTCACCTGGGACACCTGGGTGCCACCTGGGTGCCACCTGTGTCACCTGGGTGCCACTTGTGTGTCACCTGTGTGCCACCTGAGTGTCACCTGTGTCACCTGGGACACCTGGGTGCCACCTGGGTGCCACCTGTGTCACCTGGGTGTCACCTGTGTGTCACCTGGGACACCTCCCTGTCCCCCCCCGGGCCACCCCTTGTGTCACCCACAGTGCCCCCCCCGTCCCCCCTCATCCTTCCCACTCCCTCCCAGTGCCTCCCAGTTCCCTCCCAGTGCCCCCCAGTTCCCTCCCAGTGCCTCCCAGTCCCTTCCCCGTCTCTCCCAGTGCCCCTCGGTTCTCTCCCAGTATCCCCCAGTCCCTCCCCAGTGTCCCCCAGTTCCCTCCCAGCGCCCCCCAGTCCCTCCCAGTGCCTCCCCAGTGTCCCCTAATTCCCTCCCAGCATCCCAATTCCCTCCCCGTGTCCCCCAGTTCCCTCCCAGTTCCTTCCCAGTTCCCTCCCAGTGCCCCCCAGTCCCTCCCAATCCCCTCCCAGTTCTCTCCCAGCGCCCCCCAGTTCCCTCCCAGTGCCCTCCAGTTCCCTCCCAGTGCCCCCCAGTTCCCTCCCAGTGCCCCCCAATTCCCTCCCAGTCCCTCCCAGTGCCCTCCCAGCACCCCCCAATTCCCTCCCAGTGCCCCCCAATTCCCTCCCAGTCCCTCCCAGTGCCCCCCAATTCCCTCCCAGTCCCTCCCAGTGCCCTCCCAGCACCCCCCAATTCCCTCCCAGTGCCCCCCAATTCCCTCCCAGTCCCTCCCAGTGCCCTCCCAGCACCCCCCAGTCCCTCCCAGTGCCCCCCAATTCCCTCCCAGTGCCCCCCAGTGCCCTCCCAGCACCCCCCAGTCCCTCCCAGTGCCCCCCAATTCCCTCCCAGTCCCTCCCAGTCCCTCCCAGTGCCCCCCCAGCGCACTCACGGAGCCGGGCCGCAGGCAGTGCCGGGGCCAGCTGAGGTGGCACGGGGGGGCCACCCCCGCTGTCCCCTCCAGGCTCAGGGTGACGGTCCCCAGGGTGCCCCCCCCCCACTGGCCCCCCGTGGTCACCCCCAGGCGGTACCGCGCCCCTCCCCCACCCGGGGGGGTCCCCGCGGGGACATCGGGGGACGCCAGGGTCACCCCGGGGTCACTCGAGGGTCACTCGGGGGTCCCTTGGGTGGCCCTGGCGTCACTCGGGGGTCCCTGGGGGGGTTTTGGGGTCCTTTGGGGGTCCCTTGGGGGTCCTTGGGGGGCTCTGGGGTCCCTTGGGTGGCCCTGGGGTCTCTCAGGGGTCCCTTGGGGGTCCCTAAGGGGTCCTTGGGGGTCCCTGAGGGGTTCTGGGGTCCCTGAGGGGTCCCTGGGGGCTTTTGGGGTCCCTTGGGTGGCCCTGGGGGGTCCTTGGGGGGGTTCTGGGGTCCCTCAGGGGTCCCTTGGGAGGTCCTTGGGGTGGCCCTGGGGGGCTCTGGGGTTCCCTTAGGGGGTTCTGGGGTCCCTTGGGGGTCCCTGAGGGGCTCTGGGGTCCCCCGGGGATCCCTTGGGGGTCCCTGGGGGGGTTTGGGGGTCCTTTGGGGGTCCCTTGGGGGTCCCTGAGGGGCTCTGGGGTCCCCCGGGGATCCCTTGGGGGTCCCTGGGGGGGTTTTGGGGTCCCTCGGGGGTCCCTTGGGGGTTCCTGGGGGGGGGGGGGTTGGGGTCTTTTGGGGGTTCCTGGGGGTTCCTTGGGTGGCCCTGGGGTCCCTGAGGGGTCCTTGGGGGGTTTTGGGGTCCCTCGGGGGTCCCTAAAGGGTCCTTGGGGGGCTCTGGGGTCCCTCAGGGGTCTTTGAAGGGTCCCTTGGGAAGTTTGGGGTCCCTTGGGTGGCCCTGGGGTCCTTGAGGGGTCCTTGGGGGTCCCTAAGGGGTCCTTGGGGGTCCCTGAGGGGTTCTGGGGTCCCTGAGGGGTCCCTGGGGGGTCCTTGGGGTGGCCCTGGGGTCCCTGAGGGGTCCTTGGGGGGTTTTGGGGTCCCTCGGGGGTCCCTAAAGGGTCCTTGGGGGTCCCTGGGAGGTTTTGGGGTCCCTGAGGGGTCCTTGGGGGGCTCTGGGGTCCCTTGGGTGGCCCTGGGGTCCCTGAGGGGTCCTTGGGGGTCCCTGGGAGGTTTTGGGGTCCCTTGGGGGTCCCTGGGGGCTTTTGGGGTCCCTGAGGGGTCCCTGGGGGTCCCTGAGGGGTCCTTGGGGGGTCCTTGGGGTCCCTCGGGGTCCTCGGGGCGCTCCTGGGGCCCTGCAGCTCCTGGATGGGCTCCGCTCCTGCCCCAGTCCCTCCCAGTCCCTCCCAGTTCCTCCCAGTTCCCTCCCAGTTCCTCCCAGTTCCCTCCCAGTTCCCTCCCAGTCTCCTCCCAGTCCCTCCCAGTTCCCTCCCAGTCCCTCCCAGTCCCTCGGCCGGTCAGGGCACTCCTGGGCCCCCAGGAATGTCGGGGCTCTCCCAGTTCCATCCCAGTTCCACCACTGGGCCCAGTCAGACCAGTTCCACCCTGCTGGCGTCAGCCACCCCCGGACCAGTTACACCCCAGTTGCGTCCCAGTTCATCCCAGTTGCGACACTGGGGCTGAGCTCTGCCCCAGTTCCATCCCAGTTCATCCCAGTTCCATCCCAGCTCCATCCCAGTTCACTCCAGTTCCATTCCAGTTCGCCCACTGAGGGCTGGGCGCTACCCCAGTTCCATCCCAGTTCATCCCAGTTTGTCCCAGTTGTATCACTGTGTCTGGGCCCCGCCGCAGTTCCATCCCAGTTCATCCCAGTTTATCCCAGTTGCGCCAACTGCGACTGGGTCCCATCCCAGTTGCATCCCAGTTCACCCCAGTTTATCCCAGTTGCGTCACTGGAGCTGGGCCCTGCCCCAGTTTTTCCCAGTTTATCCCAGTTTATCCCAGTTGCAACACTGGAGTTGGGCCCCACCCCAGTTGCATCCCAGTTCACTCCAGTTCCATTCCAGTTCACGCACTGGGGCTAGACCCTACCCCAGTTCCATCCCAGTTAAGCCCAGTTTCATTCCAGTTGCGCCACTGGGGCTGGGCACTACTCCAGTTACATCCCAGTTCATCCCAGTTCCATCCCAGTGGTGCCACCGTGTCTGGGCCCCACCCCAGTTGCATCCCAGTTCACCCCAGTTACATCCCAGTTCCATTCCAGTTCGCCTCTTGCGGTTAGACTGTACCCCAGTTCACCCCAGTTCCATCCCAGTTGCGCCACTGGAGCTGGCCTCTACCCCAGTTGGATCCCAGTTCACCCCAGTTCCATCCCAGTTGTGCCACCGTGTCTGGGCCCCGCCACAGTTCCATCCCAGTTCACCCCAGTTCCATCCCAGTTGCGCCACTGGAGCTGGCCTCTACCCCAGCTGGATCCCAGTTCATCCCAGTTCCATTCCAGTTCACCCACTGGGGCTGGGCTCCACCCCAGTTCCCTCCCAGTTTACACCAGTACATCTCAGCCCAGCACCCTGTTCCCCCCTGGGACCAGTATGACCAGTTACAGCCCAGTCTGAACCAGTAAAGCCCCCAGTCTGGAGCACTGGCCTTGGTCCTCGACCCAGTTCCCTCCCAGTATCCCCAGTCGGGCCCAGCCCCCATCCCAGTTACATCCCAGTATCCCCAGGGGGCCCAGCCCCCATCCCAGTTACATCCCAGTATCCCCAGCGGGCCCAGCCCCCATCCCAGTTACATCCCAGTATCCCCAGGGGGCCCAGCCCCCATCCCAGTTACATCCCAGTATCCCCAGTCGGGCCCGTCCCCATCCCAGTTACATCCCAGTATCCCCAGTGGGCCCAGCCCCCATCCCAGTTCCCTCCCAGTATCCCCAGTCGGGCCCAGCCCCCATCCCAGTTACATCCCAGTATCCCCAGTGGGCCCAGCCCCCATCCCAGTTACATCCCAGTATCCCCAGCGGGCCCAGCCCCCATCCCAGTTACATCCCAGTTACTTCACTGGGTGTGTTCCACCCCTGCCCAGTATGACCAGTATGACCAGTATGACCAGTACCCTTCCCCCACACACAGACACTGCTCCATTGACACCTTTATTGATACCAGTAACAGCTCCCAGTACAGACCAGTAACAGCTCCCAGTACAGACCAGTAACAGCTTCCAGTATACACCAGTAATGCTCCAGTATAGACCAGTAACAGCTCCCAGTACAGACCAGTAACAGCTTCCAGTATGCACCAATAATGGTTCCCAGTACAGACCAGTAATGGCTCCCAGTATAGACCAGTAATCGCCCAGTACACACCAGTAGCAGCTCCCAGTATACACCAGTCATGGCTCCCAGTATAGACCAGTAATGGCTCTTAATGGAGACCAGTAACAGCTCCCAGTACAGACCAGTAGCAGCTCCCAGTGCAGACCAGTAACAGCTCCCAGTACAAACCAGTAACGGCTCTTAATAAATACCAGTAACAGCTCCCAGTACAGACCAGTAACAGCTCCCAGTACAAACCAGTAATGGCTCTTAATGGACACCAGTAACAGCTCCCAGTACAGACCAGTAATGGCTCTTAATGGAGACCGGTAATGGCTCCCAGTACAGACCAGTAACAGCTCCCAGTACAGACCAGTAACGGCTCTTAATAAATACCAGTAACAGCTCCCAGTACAAACCAGTAACAGCTCCCAGTACAGACCAGTAACAGCTCCCAGTACAGACCAGTAATGGCTCTTAATGGAGACCAGTAACAGCTCCCAGTACAAACCAGTAACAGCTCCCAGTACAGACCAGTAACAGCTCCCAGTACACACCAGTAATGGCTCTTAATGGAGACGAGTAACGGCTCCCAGTACAGACCAGTAATGGCTCTTAATGGAGACCAGTAACGGCTCCCAGTACAGACCAGTAATGGCTCTTAATGGAGACCAGTAACAGCTCCCAGTACAAACCAGTAACGGCTCTTAATGGAGACCAGTAACGGCTCCCAGTACAGACCAGTAACGGTTCCCAGTAAGACCAGTAACGGTTCCCAGTACAGACCAGTAACTGCACCCAGTACAGACCAGTAACAGCTCCCAGTACAAACCAGTAATGGCTCTTAATGGAGACCAGTAACGGCTCCCAGTACAGACCAGTAACAGCTCTCAGTAAGACCAGTAACGGTTCCCAGTACAGACCAGTAACTGCACCCAGTACAGACCAGTAACGGTTCCCAGTACAGACCAGTAACTGCACCCAGTACAGACCAGTAACAGCTCCCAGTACAAACCAGTAACAGCTCTTAATGGAGACCAGTAACGGCTCAATAAATACCAGTAACGGCGCTTAATAAATACCAGTAACAGCTCCCAGTACACACCAGTCATGGTTCCCAGTATAGACCAGTAACGGCTCCCAGTACAGACCAGTACCAGCTCCCAGTGAGGGTATTTTGGGGTATTTTGGGGGTATTTGGGGTGGTTTGGGGTTTTTTTGGGTATTTCTGGGTATTTTGGGGTGGTTTAGGTCTATTTTGGGGTGGGTTTGGGGTATTTTTTTGGGTATTTTGGGGTATTTTGGGGGTTTTGGGGTATTTTGGGGTTATTTTAGGGTGGTTTTGGGGTATTTTGGGGGTTTTTGACCCCCTCAGATGGCCACGCTGTTCTCGATGTTTTTGGGGTGTTTTTGGGCTATTTTGGGGTGGTTTTGGGCTATTTTGGGGTATTTTGGGGTATTTTAGGGTGGTTTTGGGGTATTTCGGGGTTTTTGGCACCCTCAGATGGCCACGCTGTTCTCAATGTTTTTGGGGTGGTTTTGGGCTATTTTGGGGTGGTTTTGGGCTATTTTGGGGTTATTTTGGGGTGGTTTTGGGGTATTTTGGGGGTTTTTGACCCCCTCAGATGGCCACACTGTTCTCGATGTTTTTGGGGTGGTTTTGGGGTATTTTGGGGTGGTTTTGGCCCCCTCAGATGGCCACGCTGTTCTCGATGTTCTTGGGGTGTTTTTGGGCTATTTTGGGGTATTTTGGGGCTATTTTGGGGTGGTTTTGGGTATTTCGGGGTGTTTTTGGCTCCCTCAGACGGCCACGCTGCTCTCGATGGTTTTGGGGTGGTTTTGGGGTATTTTTGGCCTATTTTGGGGTATTTTGGGGCTATTTTGGGGTGGTTTTGGGCTATTTCAGGATGTTTTTGACCCCCTCAGATGGCCACGCTGTTCTCGATGTCCTTGGGGTGTTTTTGGGCTATTTTGGGGTATTTTTGGGCTATTTTGGGGTGGTTTTGGGCTATTCCGGGATGTTTTTTGACCCCCTCAGATGGCCACGCTGTTCTCGATGTCCTTGGGGTGTTTTTGGGGTATTTTGGGGTATTTTTGGGCTATTTTGGGGTGGTTTTGGGCTATTTCGGGATGTTTTTGGCCCCCTCAGATGGCCACGCTGTTCTCGATGTCCTTGGGGTGTTTTTGGGCTATTTTGGGGTATTTTTGGGCTATTTTGGGGTGGTTTTGGGCTATTTCAGGATGTTTTTGACCCCCTCAGATGGCCACGCTGTTCTCGATGTCCTTGGGGTGTTTTTGGGGTATTTTGGGGTATTTTTGGGCTATTTTGGGGTGGTTTTGGGCTATTCCGGGATGTTTTTTGACCCCCTCAGATGGCCACGCTGTTCTCGATGTCCTTGGGGTGTTTTTGGGGTATTTTCGGGGTATTTTTGGGCTATTTTGGGGTGGTTTTGGGCTATTTCAGGATGTTTTTGACCCCCTCAGATGGCCACGCTGTTCTCGATGTCCTTGGGGTGTTTTTGGGGTATTTTGGGGTATTTTTGGGCTATTTTGGGGTGGTTTTGGGCTATTCCGGGATGTTTTTTGACCCCCTCAGATGGCCACGCTGTTCTCGATGTCCTTGGGGTGTTTTTGGGCTATTTTGGGGTATTTTTGGGCTATTTTGGGGTGGTTTTGGGGTATTTTGGGGGTTTTTGACCCCCTCAGATGGCCACACTGTTCTCGATGTTTTTGGGGTGGTTTTGGGGTATTTTGGGGTGGTTTTGGCCCCCTCAGATGGCCACGCTGTTCTCGATGTTCTTGGGGTGTTTTTGGGCTATTTTGGGGTATTTTGGGGCTATTTTGGGGTGGTTTTGGGTATTTCGGGGTGTTTTTGGCTCCCTCAGACGGCCACGCTGCTCTCGATGGTTTTGGGGTGGTTTTGGGGTATTTTTGGCCTATTTTGGGGTATTTTGGGGCTATTTTGGGGTGGTTTTGGGCTATTTCAGGATGTTTTTGACCCCCTCAGATGGCCACGCTGTTCTCGATGTCCTTGGGGTGTTTTTGGGCTATTTTGGGGTATTTTTGGGCTATTTTGGGGTGGTTTTGGGCTATTTCGGGATGTTTTTGACCCCCCTCAGATGGCCACGCTGTTCTCGATGGTTTTGGGGTGTTTTTGGGGTATTTTCGGGGTATTTTTTTGGTATTTTGGGGTGGTTTTGGGCTATTTCAGGATGTTTTTGACCCCCTCAGATGGCCACGCTGTTCTCGATGTCCTTGGGGTGGTTTTGGGCTATTTTGGGGTATTTTGGGGCTATTTTGGGGTGGTTTTGGGCTATTTTTGGGGTATTTTTGGGCTATTTTGGGGTGGTTTTGGGCTATTCCGGGATGTTTTTGGCCCCCTCAGATGGCCACGCTGTTCTCGATGTTCTCGGGGTCCAGGTAGGGGTAGGGCCGGGCCAGGCCCTGGTTCCGGGCGCGGATCTCACGGGAGATTCGGCGCAGGCGGCGCCGGAAGCGCCGGATCAGGCGCCGGGGGGGCCCCTCGGTGAAGTGGCGGTCGGGGTAGTGGCCCAGGGGCCGCTGCGGGGACAGCGCCGGCATTTACTGGGGGCACTGGGGGCACTGGGTGGGGGTTCTGGGGTGGGTTTGGGGTCCTGAGGGGGTTTGGGGTGGGTTTGGGGTCCCGGGATGGTTTTTGGGGTGGGTTTGGATGGAGTTTGTGGATGCTGGGGGGTTTGGGGTTATTTTGGGGTTATTTTGGGGTAGGTTTGGGGGTCCTGGGGTGGTTTTGGGGTGGTTTTGGGGTGGTTTTGGGGTGCCAGGATGGGTTTTGGGGTGGTTTTGGGGTCTCACCAGGTCCATGGGCTCCTTGCGGAGCACCCAGAGCACGGCCGGGGGGGTTTGGGGTGGGTTTGGGGTCCCAGGGTGGTTTTTGGGGTGGTTTTTGGGGTGGGTTTGGGGTCCCGGGATGGGCTTTGGGGTGGGTTTGGGGTCCCAGGGCTGTTTTTGGGGTGGTTTTGGGGTCTCACCAGGTCCATGGGCTCGTTGCGGAGCACCCAGAGCACGGCCGGGGGGATTTGGGGTGGGTTTGGGGTCCCAGGGTGGTTTTTGGGGTGGTTTTTGGGGTGGGTTTGGGGTCCCGTGATGGGCTTTGGGGTGGGTTTGGGGTCCCAGGGCTGTTTTTGGGGTGGTTTTGGGGTCTCACCAGGTCCATGGGCTCGTTGCGGAGCACCCAGAGCACGGCCGGGGGGATTTGGGGTGGGTTTGGGGTCCCGGGGTGGTTTTTGAGGTGGTTTTTGGGGTGGGTTTGGGGTCCCGTGATGGGCTTTGGGGTGGGTTTGGAGTCCCAGGGCTGTTTTTGGGGTGGTTTTGGGGTCTCACCAGGTCCATGGGCTCGTTGCAGAGCACCCAGAGCACGGCCGGGGGGATTTGGGGTGGGTTTGGGGTCCCGGGGTGGTTTTTGAGGTGGTTTTTGGGGTGGGTTTGGATGGAGTTTGTGGATCCTGGGGGCTTTGGGGTGGATTTGGGGTCCCAGGGTTGTTTTTGGGGTGGCTTTGGGGTGGCTTTGGGCTTGGATGGAGTTTGTGGATCCTGGGCGTTTGGGGTTATTTTGGGGTTATTTTGGGGTAGGTTTGGGGGTCCTGGGGTGGTTTTGGGGTGGCTTTTGGGGTGGATGTGGGGTCCCAGGGTGGTTTTTGGGGTGGTTTTGGGGTCTCACCAGGTCCATGGGCTCGTTGCGGAGCACCCAGAGCACGGCCAGCACCGTGGCCGTGGTGTTCATGGCCGGCAGCGCCGCCAGGAATTCCCGCTCGGACAGCGCGGCCTTGGAGCGCGGCGGCGGCTGCCGCATGGCCGCGGGGGCGTTCGGGGGAAACGCCGACAGCTCGAACTGAGCAACCCCAAAAATGGCACGGAGAGAGCCCAAAAATGGCACAGAGAGAGCCCAAAAATGTCAGAGACAGAGCCAAAATGTCCCCGAGAAACCCCAAAGGGCAGAGAGAGACCCCAAAAGGACACAGAGAGACCCCAAAGGACACAGAGAGAGCCCAAAAATGTCAGAGACGGAGGCTGAAATGTCCCTGAGAAACCCCAATGGGCAGAGACCCCAAAAATGGCACAGGGAGACCCCAAAAAGGGCACAGAGAGAGCCCAAAAATGGCACAGAGAGAGCCCAAAAATGTCAGAGCCCAAAATGTCCCCGAGAAACCCCAAAGGGCAGAGAGAGACCCCAAAAGGGCACAGAGAGACCCCAAAAGGACACAGAGAGACCCCAAAGGACACAGAGAGACCCCAGAAAGGGCACAGAGAGAGCCCAAAAATGTCAGAGACAGAGCCAAAATGTCCCCGAGAAACCCCAAAGGGCAGAGAGAGACCCCAAAAGGGCACAGAGAGACCCCAAAAGGACACAGAGAGACCCCAAAGGACACAGAGAGACCCCAGAAAGGGCACAGAGAGAGCCCAAAAATGTCAGAGACAGAGCCCAAAATGTCCCTGAGAAACTCCAAAGGGCAGAGACCTCAAAAATGGCACAGGGAGACCCCAAAGGTCCCAGAGAGAGCCCAAAAAGGGCACAGAGAGAGCCCAAACGTCAGAGACCCCCCCCCAAAACCACTGAAATCCCCTCAGACCCCCCCCAAATCCCCCCCCAAATACTCCAGGGTTTGGGGTCAGTGGTCACTGGGGGGGTCAGTGGTCACTCAGGGGTCACTGGGGGGGTCAGGGGTCACTCGGGGGTCACTGGGGGGTCAGTGGTCACTCAGGGGTCCCTGGGGGGGTCAGGGGTCACTCGGGGGTCACTGGGGGGTCAGTGGTCACTCAGGGGTCCCTGGGGGGGTCAGGGGTCACTGGGGGGGGTCAGGGGTCACTGGGGGTTAGGGGTCACTCAGTGGTCACCGAGGGGGAGTCAGTGGTCACTGGGGGGTCACTGGGGGTCAGGGGTCACTGGGGGGGTCAGGGGTCACTCGGGGGTCACTGGGGGGTCAGTGGTCACTCAGGGGTCCCTGGGGGGGTCAGAGGTCACTGGGGGGGTCAGGGGTCACTGGGGGTTAGGGGTCACTCAGTGGTCACCGAGGGGGGGTCAGTGGTCACTGGGGGGTCACTGGGGGTCAGGGGTCACTGGGGGGGTCAGCGGTCACTCAGTGGTCACTGGGGGGGTCAGTGGCCACTGGGGGGGTCAGTGGTCACTCAGGGGTCACTGGGGGGTCAGTGGCCACTGGGGGGGGCGGGGGTCACTGAGGGGGGTTCAGTGGTCACTCAGGGGTCACTGGGGGGGTCAGGGGTCACTGGGGGAGTCAGTGGTCACTCAGTGGTCACTGGGGGGTCAGTGGCCACTGGGGGGGGCGGGGGTCACTGGGGGGGGTCAGGGGTCACTACTGGGGGGGTCAGGGCTCAGTGGTCACTGGGGGGGTCGGGGGTCACTGGGGGGGGTCAGTGGTCACTGCGGGGGTCAGTGGTCACTCAGTGGTCACTGGGGGGGTCAGGGGTCACTCAGGGGTCACTGGGGGAGGTCAGGGGTCACTGCGGGGGTCAGTGGTCACTCAGTGGTCACTGAGGGGGTCAGTGGTCACTGCGGGGGTTAATGGTCACTCAGTGGTCACTGGGGGGTCAGGGGTCACTCGGGTCACTGGGGGTGTCAGTGGTCACTCAGTGGTCACTGGGGGGGTCAGGGCTCAGTGGTCACTGAGGGGGGTCAGTGGTCACTCAGGGGTCACTGGGGGAGGTCAGTGGTCACTGAGGGGGGTCAGTGGTCACTCAGTGGTCACTGGGGGGTCAGGGGTCAGTGGTCACTGGGGGGGTCAGGGGTCACTCAGTGGTCACTGGGGGGGTCAGGGGTCACTCAGGGGTCACTCCTGGGGGGGGTCAGGGGTCACTCAGTGGTCACTCCTGGGGGGGGTCAGGGCTCAGTGGTCACTGAGGGGGGTCAGTGGTCACTCAGTGGTCACTCCTGGGGGGGTCAGGGCTCAGTGGTCACTGGGGGTGTCAGGGGTCACTCAGGGGTCACTGGGGGGGGTCAGGGGTCACTCAGTGGTCACTCCTGGGGGGGTCAGGGCTCAGTGGTCACTGAGGGGGGTCAGTGGTCACTCAGTGGTCACTGGGGGGTCAGGGGTCAGTGGTCACTGGGGGGGGTCGGGGGTCACTGGGGGGGGTCAGTGGTCACTCGGGTCACTGGGGGGTCAGTGGTCACTCAGTGGTCACTGGGGGTGTCAGGGGTCAGTGGTCACTGGGGGGGTGGGGGTCACTGGGGGTGTCAGTGGTCACTCAGTGGTCACTGGGGGGGTCAGTGGTCACTCAGGGGTCACTCCTGGGGGGGTCAGGGCTCAGTGGTCACTGAGGGGGGTGAGTGGTCACTCAGGTGGTCACTGGGGGGGTCAGGGGTCACTACTGGGGGGGTCAGTGGTCACTCAGTGGTCACTGAGGGGGGTCAGTGGTCACTCAGGGGTCCCTGGAGGGGTCAGGGGTCACTCAGTGGTCACTCCTGGGGGGGTCAGGGCTCAGTGATCACTGAGGGGGGTCAGTGGTCACTCAGGTGGTCACGGGGGGGTCAGGGGTCAGTGGTCACTGGGGGGGTCAGGGGTCACTCAGTGGTCACTGGGGGGGTCAGGGGTCACTCAGGGGTCACTCCTGGGGGGGTCAGGGCTCAGTGGTCACTGAGGGGGGTCAGTGGTCACTGCGGGGGTCAGTGGTCACTCAGTGGTCACTGGGGGTGTCAGGGGTCAGTGGTCACTGGGGGGGGTGGGGGTCACTGGGGGGTGTCAGTGGTCACTCAGTGGTCACTGGGGGGGTCAGTGGTCACTCAGGGGTCACTCCTGGGGGGGTCAGGGCTCAGTGGTCACTGAGGGGGGTGAGTGGTCACTCAGGTGGTCACTGGGGGGGTCAGGGGTCACTACTGGGGGGGTCAGTGGTCACTCAGTGGTCACTGAGGGGGGTCAGTGGTCACTCAGGGGTCCCTGGAGGGGTCAGGGGTCACTCAGTGGTCACTCCTGGGGGGGTCAGGGCTCAGTGATCACTGAGGGGGGTCAGTGGTCACTCAGGTGGTCACGGGGGGGTCAGGGGTCAGTGGTCACTGGGGGGGTCAGGGGTCACTCAGTGGTCACTGGGGGGGTCAGGGGTCACTCAGGGGTCACTCCTGGGGGGGTCAGGGCTCAGTGGTCACTGAGGGGGGTCAGTGGTCACTGCGGGGGTCAGTGGTCACTCAGTGGTCACTGGGGGTGTCAGGGGTCACTCAGTGGTCACTGGGGGGTCAGTGGTCACTGGGGGGGTCAGGGGTCACTGGGGGGTCAGGGGTCACTCAGGGGTCACTGGGGGGTCAGTGGTCACTCAGGGGTCACTGGGGGGGTCAGGGGTCACTCAGGGGTCACTCCTGGGGGGGGTCAGGGCTCGGTGGTCACCTGGCCGCTGTTGGTGGCCGCGTGGTGGGCGGAGCAGGTGTAGATGATGGTGGTGACGAAGGTGACCAGGCCGCGCACGGTGTCCAGGCGGGAGGGCACCCCTGGGGGCACAGGGGGCACCCAGCGGTCACCGGGGCGGTCACTGCCAGCCCCAGGCCCCTCTGCCCACCTGAGGGGGCACCTGAGGGTCCCTGTGCCCACCTGAGGGGGCATCTGAGGGGTCACTCCCCCCTCCCTGTGCCCACCTGAGCGGTCAGTGCCACTCCCCTGTGCCCACCTGAGGGGTCACTCCCCCCTCCTTGTGCCCACCTGAGTGGCCAGTGACTGCCCGCGAGTCACCTGTGCCCACCTGAGGGGTCACCTGTGCCAACCCCCGTGCCCACCTGAGTGGTCAGTGCCCACCTGAGGGGTCAGTGATCCCCCGGGGGTCACCTGTGTCCACCTGAGGGGTTCCCTGTACCCACCTGAGTGGTCAGTGCCCACCTGAGGGGTCCGCCCGTGTCCATCTGAGTGGTCAGTGCCACTCCCCTGTGCCCACCTGAGTGGTCACAGCCCCACGGAGGGTCCCCTGTGCCCACCTGAGGGGTCACTCCCTCCTCCCTGCCCCCACCTGAGGGGTCAGTGCCGCCTGGGGGGTCCCCTGTGCCCACTTGAGGGGTCACCTGTGCCCACCTGAGGGGTCAGTGCCTACCTGAGGGGTCACCTGTGCCCACCCCGTGCCCACCTGTGCCCCCCCCCCCGTGCCCACCTGAGTGGACAGTGCCCGCCGGGGGGTCCCCTGTGCCCACCTGAGGGGTCACCTGTGTCCCCTCTCGTGCCCACCTGAGGGGTCAGTGCCCACCTGAGGAGGCCCCCGCGCCCACCTGTGCCCCCCCCATGCCAACCCTGTGCCCACCTGAGTGGTCAGTGCCCCGCCCCCGTGCCCACCTGTGCCCCCCCCGTGCCCACCTGAGCGCCGCCGGCCCAGGAAGCCCCTCCGGAAGATCTCCCTGACCCAGGCCTGGAGCTCGGGGTCCTCCCGGACGGCGCCGTCCGAGGGGTAAAAGAGAGCCAGGAGGGCACCCACGAACCTGGGAATGGGTAAACTGGGCATACTGGGCATACTGGGAGTGGCACTGGGGTAAAAGAGAGCCAGGAGGGCACCCATGAACCTGGAACGGGGCAAACTGGGCATACTGGGCATACTGGGAGTGGCACTGGGGTAAAAGAGAGCCAGGAGGGCACCCACCAACCTGGAATGGGGTAAACTGGGCATACTGGGCATACTGGGCATACTGGGAGTGGCACTGGGGTAAAAGAGAGCCAGGAGGGCACTCACCAACCTGGAACGGGGCAAACTGGGCATACTGGGCATACTGGGAGTGGCACTGGGGTAAAAGAGAGCCAGGAGGGCACCCATGAACCTGGAACGGGGCAAACTGGGCATACTGGGCATACTGGGGGTGGCACTGGGGTAAAAGAGAGCCAGGAGGGCACCCACGAACCTGGAATGAGTAAACTGGGCATACTGGGCATACTGGGAGTGGCACTGGGGTAAAAGAGAGCCAGGAGGGCACCCACGAACCTGGGAATGGGCAAACTGGGCATACTGGGCATACTGGGAGTGGCACTGGGGTAAAAGAGAGCCAGGAGGGCACCCACGAACCTGGAATGGGCAAACTGGGCATACTGGGCATACTGGGAGTGGCACTGGGGTAAAAGAGAGCCAGGAGGGCACCCACGAACCTGGAACGGGGTAAACTGGGCATACTGGGCATACTGGGAGTGGCACTGGGGTAAAAGAGAGCCAGGAGGGCACCCATGAACCTGGAACGGGGCAAACTGGGCATACTGGGCATACTGGGAGTGGCACTGGGGTAAAAGAGAGCCAGGAGGGCACCCACCAACCTGGAACGGGGTAAACTGGGCATACTGGGTATACTGGGAGTGGCACTGGGGTAAAAGAGAGCCAGGAGGGCACTCACGAACCTGGAATGGGCAAACTGGGCATACTGGGCATACTGGGAGTGGCACTGGGGTAAAAGAGAGCCAGGAGGGCACCCATGAACCTGGGAATGGGCAAACTGGGCATACTGGGCATACTGGGAGTGGCACTGGGGTAAAAGAGAGCCAGGAGGGCACCCACGAACCTGGAATGGGGCAAACTGGGCATACTGGGCATACTGGGAGTGGCACTGGGGTAAAAGAGAGCCAGGAGGGCACCCACCAACCTGGAATGGGTAAACTGGGCATACTGGGCATACTGGGAGTGGCACTGGGGTAAAAGAGAGCCAGGACAGCACCCACGAACCTGGGAATGGGTAAACTGGGCATACTGGGCATACTGGGGGTGGCACTGGGGTAAAAGAGAGCCAGGAGGGCACCCAGGAAACTGGGAATGAGTAAACTGGGCATACTGGGCATACTGGGAGTGGCACTGGGGTAAAAGAGAGCCAGGAGGGCACCCACGAACCTGGAATGGGCAAACTGGGCATACTGGGCATACTGGGAGTGGCACTGGGGTAAAAGAGAGCCAGGAGGGCACCCACCAACCTGGAATGGGCAAACTGGGCATACTGGGCATACTGGGAGTGGCACTGGGGTAAAAGAGAGCCAGGAGGGCACCCATGAACCTGGAACGGGGCAAACTGGGCATACTGGGCATACTGGGAGTGGCACTGGGGTAAAAGAGAGCCAGGAGGGCACCCACGAACCTGGAACGGGGCAAACTGGGCATACTGGGCATACTGGGGGTGGCACTGGGGTAAAAGAGAGCCAGGAGGGCACCCACGAACCTGGGAATGGGCAAACTGGGCATACTGGGCATACTGGGGGTGGCAACTGGGGTAAAAGAGAGCCAGGAGGGCACCCACCAACCTGGAATGGGCAAACTGGGCATACTGGGCATACTGGGGGTGGCACTGGGGTAAAAGAGAGCCAGGAGGGCACCCACGAACCTGGAACAGGGCAAACTGGGCATACTGGGCATACTGGGAGTGGCACTGGGGTAAAAGAGAGCCAGGAGGGCACCCACCAACCTGGAATGGGGTAAACTGGGCATACTGGGCATACTGGGCATACTGGGAGTGGCACTGGGGTAAAAGAGAGCCAGGAGGGCACCCACCAACCTGGAATGAGTAAACTGGGCATACTGGGCATACTGGGAGTGGCACTGGGGTAAAAGAGAGCCAGGACAGCACCCACGAACCTGGGAATGGCTAAACTGGGCATACTGGGCATACTGGGAGTGGCACTGGGGTAAAAGAGAGCCAGGAGGGCACCCACGAACCTGGAACGGGGTAAACTGGGCATACTGGGCATACTGGGAGTGGCACTGGGGTAAAAGAGAGCCAGGAGGGCACCCACGAACCTGGGAATGGGTAAACTGGGCATACTGGGCATACTGGGAGTGGCACTGGGTAAAAGAGAGCCAGGAGGGCACCCACGAACCTGGAACGGGGCAAACTGGGCATACTGGGCATACTGGGGGTGGCACTGGGGTAACAGAGAGCCAGGAGGGCACCCACCAACCTGGAATGGGGCAAACTGGGCATACTGGGCATACTGGGGGTGGCACTGGGGTAAAAGAGAGCCAGGAGGGCACCCACCAACCTGGAATGGGGCAAACTGGGCATACTGGGCATACTGGGGGTGGCACTGGGGTAAAAGAGAGCCAGGACAGCACCCACGAACCTGGGAATGGCTAAACTGGGCATACTGGGCATACTGGGAGTGGCACTGGGGTAAAAGAGAGCCAGGAGGGCACCCACGAACCTGGAACGGGGCAAACTGGGCATACTGGGGATACTGGGAGTGGCACTGGGGTAAAAGAGAGCCAGGAGGGCACCCATGAACCTGGAACGGGGCAAACTGGGCATACTGGGCATACTGGGAGTGGCACTGGGGTAAAAGAGAGCCAGGAGGGCACCCACGAACCTGGAACGGGGCATACTGGGCATACTGGGCATACTGGGGATACTGGGGGTGGCACTGGGGTAAAAGAGAGCCAGGAGGGCACCCACCAACCTGGAATGGGCAAACTGGGCATACTGGGCATACTGGGGGTGGCACTGGGGTAAAAGAGAGCCAGGACAGCACCCACGAACCTGGGAATGGGTAAACTGGGCATACTGGGCATACTGGGAGTGGCACTGGGGTAAAAGAGAGCCAGGAGGGCACCCACCAACCTGGAATGGGGCAAACTGGGCATACTGGGCATACTGGGAGTGGCACTGGGGTAAAAGAGAGCCAGGAGGGCACCCACGAACCTGGAACGGGGCAAACTGGGCATACTGGGCATACTGGGAGTGGCACTGGGGTAACAGAGAGCCAGGAGGGCACCCACGAACCTGGAACGGGGCAAACTGGGCATACTGGGCATACTGGGAGTGGCACTGGGGTAAAAGAGAGCCAGGAGGGCACCCACCAACCTGGAATGGGCAAACTGGGCATACTGGGCATACTGGGAGTGGCACTGGGGTAAAAGAGAGCCAGGAGGGCACCCACCAACCTGGAATGGGGTAAACTGGGCATACTGGGCATACTGGGGGTGGCACTGGGGTAACAGAGAGCCAGGAGGGCACCCACCAACCTGGAATGGGTAAACTGGGCATACTGGGCATACTGGGGGTGGCACTGGGGTAACAGAGAGCCAGGAGGGCACCCACGAACCTGGAACGGGGCAAACTGGGCATACTGGGCATACTGGGAGTGGCACTGGGGTAAAAGAGAGCCAGGAGGGCACCCACCAACCTGGAATGGGGTAAACTGGGCATACTGGGCATACTGGGGGTGGCACTGGGGTAACAGAGAGCCAGGAGGGCACCCACGAACCTGGAATGGGGCATACTGGGCATACTGGGCATACTGGGAGTGGCACTGGGGTAAAAGAGAGCCAGGAGGGCACCCACGAACCTGGGAATGAGTAAACTGGGCATACTGGGCATACTGGGAGTGGCACTGGGGTAAAAGAGAGCCAGGACAGCACCCACGAACCTGGGAATGGCTAAACTGGGCATACTGGGCATACTGGGAGTGGCACTGGGGTAAAAGAGAGCCAGGAGGGCACCCACGAACCTGGAACGGGGCAAACTGGGCATACTGGGCATACTGGGAGTGGCACTGGGGTAAAAGAGAGCCAGGAGGGCACCCACCAACCTGGAATGGGGCAAACTGGGCATACTGGGCATACTGGGGGTGGCACTGGGGTAAAAGAGAGCCAGGAGGGCACCCACCAACCTGGAATGGGCAAACTGGGCATACTGGGCATACTGGGGGTGGCACTGGGGTAAAAGAGAGCCAGGAGGGCACCCACCAACCTGGAACGGGGTAAACTGGGCATACTGGGCATACTGGGAGTGGCACTGGGGTAAAAGAGAGCCAGGAGGGCACCCATGAACCTGGGAATGGGCAAACTGGGCATACTGGGCATACTGGGAGTGGCACTGGGGTAAAAGAGAGCCAGGAGGGCACCCACCAACCTGGAATGGGGTAAACTGGGCATACTGGGCATACTGGGGGTGGCACTGGGGTAAAAGAGAGCCAGGAGGGCACCCACGAACCTGGAACGGGGCATACTGGGCATACTGGGCATACTGGGGATACTGGGAGTGGCACTGGGGTAAAAGAGAGCCAGGAGGGCACCCAGGAAACTGGGAATGAGTAAACTGGGCATACTGGGCATACTGGGAGTGGCACTGGGGTAAAAGAGAGCCAGGAGGGCACCCACCAACCTGGAATGGGGCAAACTGGGCATACTGGGCATACTGGGAGTGGCACTGGGGTAACAGAGAGCCAGGAGGGCACCCACGAACCTGGAACGGGGCAAACTGGGCATACTGGGCATACTGGGAGTGGCACTGGGGTAAAAGAGAGCCAGGAGGGCACCCACGAACCTGGAATGGGGCAAACTGGGCATACTGGGCATACTGGGGGTGGCACTGGGGTAAAAGAGAGCCAGGAGGGCACCCACCAACCTGGAACGGGGCATACTGGGCATACTGGGCATACTGGGAGTGGCACTGGGGTAAAAGAGAGCCAGGAGGGCACCCACGAACCTGGAACGGGGCAAACTGGGCATACTGGGCATACTGGGCATACTGGGGGTGGCACTGGGGTAAAAGAGAGCCAGGAGGGCACTCACGAACCTGGAATGGGCAAACTGGGCATACTGGGCATACTGGGAGTGGCACTGGGGTAAAAGAGAGCCAGGAGGGCACCCATGAACCTGGGAATGGGTAAACTGGGCATACTGGGCATACTGGGAGTGGCACTGGGGTAAAAGAGAGCCAGGAGGGCACCCACGAACCTGGAATGGGCAAACTGGGCATACTGGGCATACTGGGAGTGGCACTGGGGTAAAAGAGAGCCAGGAGGGCACCCATGAACCTGGAACGGGGCAAACTGGGCATACTGGGCATACTGGGAGTGGCACTGGGGTAAAAGAGAGCCAGGAGGGCACCCACGAACCTGGAACGGGGTAAACTGGGCATACTGGGCATACTGGGAGTGGCACTGGGGTAAAAGAGAGCCAGGAGGGCACCCACCAACCTGGAATGGGCAAACTGGGCATACTGGGCATACTGGGGGTGGCACTGGGGTAAAAGAGAGCCAGGAGGGCACCCACCAACCTGGAATGGGGTAAACTGGGCATACTGGGCATACTGGGCATACTGGGAGTGGCACTGGGGTAAAAGAGAGCCAGGAGGGCACCCACCAACCTGGAATGAGTAAACTGGGCATACTGGGCATACTGGGAGTGGCACTGGGGTAAAAGAGAGCCAGGAGGGCACCCACCAACCTGGGAATGGGTAAACTGGGCATACTGGGCATACTGGGAGTGGCACTGGGGTAAAAGAGAGCCAGGACAGCACCCACGAACCTGGGAATGGCTAAACTGGGCATACTGGGCATACTGGGAGTGGCACTGGGGTAAAAGAGAGCCAGGACAGCACCCACGAACCTGGAATGGGGCAAACTGGGCATACTGGGCATACTGGGGGTGGCACTGGGGTAAAAGAGAGCCAGGAGGGCACCCACGAACCTGGAACGGGGCAAACTGGGCATACTGGGCATACTGGGAGTGGCACTGGGGTAACAGAGAGCCAGGAGGGCACCCAGGAAACTGGGAATGAGTAAACTGGGCATACTGGGCATACTGGGAGTGGCACTGGGGTAAAAGAGAGCAGGAGGGCACCCACGAACCTGGAACGGGGCATACTGGGCATACTGGGCATACTGGCATACTGGGGGTGGCACTGGGGATACTGGGGACACTGGGGTACATCGCTGGGCATACTGGGGGACATCAGGGACACTGGGATGGCACTGGGGGCACTGGGGACATCGGGACACTGGGGGACATCGCTGGGGATACTGGGGGATGTCACTGGGGACACTGGTGATACTGGGGACACTGGGGACATCGCTGGGGATACTGGGGGATGTCACTGGGGACACTGGGGACACTGGTGATACTGGGGACACTGGGGGACATCGCTGGGGATACTGGAGGATGTCACTGGGGACACTGGTGATACTGGGGACACTGGGGGACATCGCTGGGGATACTGGGGGATGTCACTGGGACACTGGTGATACTGGGGACACTGGGGGACATCGCTGGGGACACTGTGGGTACTGCAAATACTGGGATACTGGGGATGCCACTGGGTATACTGGGGGCCATCACTGGGGACACGGGGGATACTGGGCAATACTGGGGACATCACTGGGGACATCAGGGACACTGGGGGACATCACTGGGGATACTGGGGGACATCGCTGGGGATACTGGGGACACTGTGGGTACTGGGGATACTGGGAGACATCACTGGGGATACTGGGGATACTGGGGGACATCGCTGGGATACTGGGGACACTGGGGGACATTGCTGGGGATACTGGGGACACTGGGGATGCCACTGGGGACACTGGGAGACATCACTGGGGATACTGGGGACACTGGGGATGCCACTGGGGACACTGGGGATACTGGGAGACATCACTGGGGATACTGGGGATACTGGGGACATCACTGGGGGCACTGGGGGACACTGGGGATGTCACTGGGGACACTGGGGATACTGGGAGACATCACTGGGGGCACTGGGGATGCCACTGGGGACACTGTGGGTACTGGGGATGTCACTGGGGACACTGGGGATGCCACTGGGGACACTGGGGATACTGGGGGACATCACTGGGGATACTGGGGATACTGGAGGGGGGGAGAATGGGTGTCCGGGGGTGTCCCAGGGGTGTCCCGGGGGTGTCCCAGGGGTGTCCCAGGGGTGTCCCAGGGGTGTCCCAGAGGTGTCCCAGGGGTTCCCGGGGGTGTCCCAGGGGTGTCCCGGGGGGTGTCCCGGGGGTGTCCCGGGGGTGTCCCAGGGGTGTCCCGGGGGTGTCCCGGGGGTGTCCCGGGGGTGTCCCAGGGGTTCCCGGGGGTGTCCCGGGGGTGTCCCGGGGGTGTCCCAGGGGTGTCCCAGGGGTGTCCCGGGGGTGTCCCGGGGGTGTCCCGGGGGTGTCCCGGGGGTGTCCCAGGGGGTGTCCCGGGGGTGTCCCAGGGGTTCCCGGGGGTGTCCCGGGGGTGTCCCGGGGGTGTCCCAGGGGTGTCCCAGGGGTGTCCCGGGGGTGTCCCAGGGGTGTCCCGGGGGTGTCCCGGGGGTGTCCCGGGGGTGTCCCGGGGGTGTCCCAGGGGTTCCCGGGGGTGTCCCAGGGGTGTCCCAGAGGTGTCCCAGGGGTGTCCCAGGGGTGTCCCAGAGGTTCCAGGGGTTCCCAGAGGTTCCCAGGGGTGTCCCGGGGGTGTCCCCACCTGCGGATGGCTCCCCACACCTTGGTGGCGTCGTGGCCGAAGTGGTGCCGGGCGGTGCCGGTGACGCCGCGGTGCCGAAGGTCCCGGGGCAGCACCAGCGAGCGCCAGCGCAGCTCCCGCAGCCCCCGGGCCACCAGGGCCAGCAGCCCCCGGCGGCCCAGGGCCACCGCCTGCGGGCACGGGGGGGACACGGCGATGGCACCCAAATCCCGGGAATTCCCACCCAAATCCCGGGAAATCCCACCCAAATCCCACCCAAATCCTGGAATTCCTACCCAAATCCCGGGAAATCCCACCCAAATCCCACCCAAATCCCGGGAAATCCCCCCCAAATCCTGGAATTCCCACCCAAATCCTGGGAAATCCCACTCAAATCCTGGAATTCCCACCCAAATCCCACCCACATCCCGGGAATTCTCACCCAAATCCCACTCAAATCCTGGGAATTCCCACCCAAATCCTGGAATTCCCACCCAAATCCCACTCAAATCCTGGGAATTCCCACCCAAATCCCAGGAATTCTCACCCAAATCCCACTCAAATCCCAGGAATTCCCACCCAAATCCTGGGAATTCCCACCCAAATCCCACCCAAATCCCGGGAAATCCCACCCAAATCCTGGGAATTCCCACCCACATCCCGGGAATTCTCACCCAAATCCCACTCAAATCCTGGGAATTCTCACCCAAATCCTGGAATTCTCACCCAAATCCCACCCAAATCCCAGGAATTCTCACCCAAATCCCGGGAAATCCCACCCAAATCCTGGGAAATCCCACTCAAATCCTGGGAATTCCCACCCAAATCCCACCCAAATCCCGGGAAATCCCACCCAAATCCTGGAATTCCCACCCAAATCCCACTCAAATCCCGGGAATTCCCACCCAAATCCGAGCAATTCCCACCCAAATCCCACCCCAATCCCCCCGCTGGCCCAGCGCCACCGCCTGCGGACAGGGGGGGACACGGTAATGGCACCCAAATCCTGGGAAATCCCACCCAAATCCTGGGAAATCCCACCCAAATCCCGGGAATTCCCACCCAAATCCTGGGAATTCCCACCCAAATCCCACCCAAATCCCGGGAAATCCCACCCAAATCCTGGAATTCCCACCCAAATCCCACCCAAATCCCGGGAAATCCACCCAAATCCTGGCAATTCCCACCTCAATCCCAGCAATTCCCACCTCAATTCCAGCAATTCCCACCCAAATCCGGACCCCCCCCAATCCCTTTGGGACCCCGCCCCCCCAGACCCCCCTCATTACCGACCCCATCAAAGCCCCCAGACCCCCCCAGACCCCCCCGAAGACCCCCAAAGCCCCCCGGACCCCCCCAGACCCCTGGATCCCCCCCCGGTACCGACGCCATCGAAGCCCCCAGACCCCCCCCTCATTACTGACCCCATTGAAGCCCCCAGACCCCCAGAACCCCCAGACCCCCCCGTTACTGACCCCATTGAAGCCCCCAGACCCCCCAGACCCCCCTCATTACCGACCCCATCGAAGCCCCCAGACCCCCAGAAGCCCCCCAGACCCCCCCAGGCCCCATCAAAGCCCCCAGACCCCTCCAGATCCCCTCAGAGCCCCAGGCCCCCCCAGACCCCCTCTCGTTACTGACCCCATCGAAGCCCCCAGACTCCCCCCGTAACCAACCCCATCGAAGCCCCCAAAGATCCCCAGACCCCCCCCAGATCCCCCCGGACCCCCCCCCCATTACTGACCCTGTCGAACCCCTCAGACCCCCCCAGGACCCTCAGATCCCCCCAGAGCCCCAGACCCCCCCAGACCCCCCCTCATTACTGACCCTGTCGAAGACCCCAGACCCCAGACCCCCCCAGACCCCCCCCCATTACCGACCCTGTCGAAGACCCCCCCGGGGTTGAGGAGGAAGCGCCGGGCGAGGGCCCCGATCTGCACCGTGAACCGGGTGTGGGGCACCAGCAGCTGGGGGGGCACGGGGTGAGGGGGGGCACCGGGAATTGGGGAGGGGGGCACCGGGAAATGGGGAGGGGGCACCGTGAAGCGGGTGTGGGGCACCAGCAGCTGGGGGGGGCACGGGGGGGCACCGGGTGAGGGGGGCACGGGGGGGCACGGGGGGAGGCACAGGGTGAGGGGGGCACGGGGGGCACGGGGGGCACCGGGAAATGGGGAGGGGGGCACCGGGAAATGGGGAGGGGGCACCGTGAACCGGGTGTGGGGGCACCAGCAGCTGTGGGGGGGCACGGGGGGCACCGGGAATTGGGGAGGGGGCACGGGGAGGCACGGGGTGAGGGGGGGCACCGGGAATTGGGGAGGGGGCACCGGGAAATGGGGGGGGGGGGGCACGGGGGGGGCACGGGGTGAGGGGGGGCACGGGGGGCACCGGGAAATGGGGAGGGGGCACGGGGGGGGGCACGGGGTGAGGGGAGCAACGGGAATTGGGGAGGGCACCGGGTGAGGGGGGGCACGGGGGGCAGTGGGAATGGGGGAGGGGGCACGGGGGGGGCACGGGGTGAGGGGGGGGACACTGGGAAATGGGGAGGGGAGCATGGGGGGGCACGGGGGGGCACCGGGAAATGGGGAGGGGGCCTGGGGGGGCACAGGGTGAGGGGGGGCACTGGGAAATGGGGAGGGGGCACCGTGAAGCGGGTGTGGGGCACCAGCAGCTGGGGGGGCACGGGGTGAGGGGGGCACCGGGAATTGGGGAGGGGGCACCGTGAAGCGGGTGTGGGGCAGCAGCAGCTGGGGGGGCACGGGGTGAGGGGGGCACCGGGAATTGGGGAGGGGGCACCGTGAAGCGGGTGTGGGGCACCAGCAGCTGGGGGGGCACGGGGTGAGGGGGGCACCGGGAATTGGGGAGGGGGCACGGGGGGGCACGGGGTGAGGGGGGGACACTGGGAAATGGGGAGGGGGGGCATGGGGGGGCACGGGGGGCACCGGGAAATGGGGAGGGGGGCCTGGGGGGGCACAGGGTGAGGGGGGGGCACTGGGAAATGGGGAGGGGGGCACCGTGAAGCGGGTGTGGGGCAGCAGCAGCTGGGGGGGCACGGGGGGCACCGGGAATTGGGGAGGGGGCACGGGGGGGCACGGGGTGAGGGGGGGGCACCAGGAATTGGGGAGGGGGCACCATGAACCGGGTGTGGGGCAGCAGCAGCTGGGGGGGCACGGGGGGCACCGGGAATTGGGGAGGGGGCACGGGGGGGCACGGGGTGAGGGGGGGCACCGGGAATTGGGGAGGGGGGCACCGGGAATTGGGGAGGGGGCACCGTGAACCGGGTGTGGGGCACCAGCAGCTGTGGGGGGGCAGGGGGTGAGGGGGGTACTGGGAAATGGGGAGGGGGGCATGGGGGGCACGGGGGACGGGGGGGGGCACGGGGGGCACCGGGAAATGGGGAGGGGGCACCCTCCCCTGGGACCCCCCCCACCCCAAAAAACACCCGGGGGGGGTCCCCAAATCTCGGGGGCGTTTTTTGGGTGGGGGGGAGAGGATTTTTTCAGGCGCGGTTTGGGGTTTAGGACGGAGCTTTTCGAGTGGGGTTTTTTTGGGTGGGGGGGGTTTGGGGTACCTTGAAGAGGGGGTTTTGGGGGGGGCACCTTCCCCTGGGACCCCCCCCCACTCCAAAAAACACCCGGGGGGGTCCCCAAATCTCGAGGAGTTTTTTAGGAGGGGATTTTTAAAGCTTGGCTTTTTTCAGGCGAGGCTTGGGGTTTAGGACGGAGCTTTTTGGGTGGGGTTTTTTTGTATGGGGGGGGGGGTTTGGGGGTACCTTGAAGAGGTTCGGGGGGGGCACCTTCCTTTGGGACCCCCCCCCCACTCCAAAACACACCCGGGGGGGGTCCCCAAATCTCGGGAGGCTTTTTTTAGGTGGGTGAAGGGATTTTTTCAGGCGAGTTTCGGGGTTTTAGGACGGAGCTTTTCGGGTGGGGTTTTTTTTTGTTTGGGGGGGCGGTTTTGGTTTTGGGGTACCTTGAAGACGGGGTGCTGGGGGGGCAGCTGGCGCAGGGTGGCCAGGGCGAACACCTCACCCAGCAGGTGAGCCCGCAGCAGGTGCGTGAGCCCCTCGTGCACGTGGAACTCGGCGCTGCGCACCCAGGCCTTGGCCAGAGCCCACAGCCACGGAGGGTCCTCGGGCAAGAAAATGGGCGAGTCGGGACCTGGATGCTGAGAGAGCTGTGGGGGGAACCCCGAAATGGTCATGGGGGTACCCGGGAATTCACTGGGAAGCCCAAAAGGTTCCTAAAGGACCCCAAAATGGTCATGGGGACACCCGGGAATGGTCATGGGAAAGCCCAAAAAAAATCATGGGAAACCCAAATGGTCATGGGACACCCAGAAATTAATAGAGAAGCCCAAAAGGTTCCTAAAGGACCCCAAAATGGCCATGGGATACCCAGAAATGGTCATGGGGACACCCAGAAATTCACTGGGAAGCCCCAAAGGTTCCTAAAGGACCCCCAAAATGGTCATGGGACAGCCAGAAATGGTCATGGAGAACCCCAAAATGGTCATGGGGACACCCAGAAATTCACTGGGAAGCCCCAAAGGTTCCTAAAGGACCCCAAAATGGTCATGGGACAGCCAGAAATGGTCATGGAGAACCCCAAAATGGTCATGGGGACACCCAGAAATTCACTGGGAAGCCCTAAAGGTTCCTAAAGGACCCCAAAATGGTCATGGGACACCCAGAAATGGTCATGGAAGACCCCAAAATGGTCATGGGAAACCCGGGGAATTCACTGGGAAGCCCTAAAGGTTCCTAAAGGACCCCAAAATGGTCATGGGACACCCAGAAATGGTCATGGGAAAGCCCAGAAAAAATCATGGGAAACCCAAAATGGTCATGGGAAGACCCAAATCGTCATAGAAAAACCCCAAAATGTTCATGGGACACCCAGAAATGGTCATGGAGAACCCCAAAATGGTCATGGGAGACCCAGGAATTCACTGGGAAGCCCTAAAGGTTCCTAAAGGACCCCAAAATGGTCATGGGACACCCCAAATGTTCATGGGACACCCCAAAAGGTTCATTGGGAACCCAAAAAGGTTCAGGCCCCCCCCCATTCTCAGCCCCTCCTGTTTCAGATTCCCCTCCATTTTTGGGGGTCTCCCCCCATTTTTGGGGTATCCCCCCATTTTTCGGGTTCTCCCCCCCAATTTTGGGGTCCCCCCACCATTTCTGGGGTCCCCCCGGGTTTTTGGGGTCCCCCAGGATGGGATAAGAGCCGCTTTCCCCCCCCAGGCCCCCCCCATTCCCAGTGGGAATCCCACCCGCTCTCAGCCCCCCATTTTTGGGTTCTACCCCCATTTTTCGGGGTCTCCCCCCAATTTTGGGGTCCCCTCCCCATTTTTGGGGTCCCTCCCCATTGTTGGGGTCCTCTCCCCCATTTTTGGGGTCCCCCCGGGTTTTTGGGGTCGCACCTGGATGGGATAAGAGGCACTGTTCCCCCAAGTCCCCCCATTCCCAGTGGGAATCCCCCCCATTCTCAGCCCCCCATTTTTGGGTTCTACCCCCATTTTTCGGGGTCTCCCCCCAATTTTGGGGTCCCCCCACCATTTCTGGGGTCCCCCCGGGTTTTTGGGGTCCCCCAGGATGGGATAAGAGCCGCTTTCCCCCCCCAGACCCTCCCATTCCCAGTTGGAATCCACCCCCACTTGGGAAATCCCCCCACTCTCAAACCCCCCATTTTTGGGTTCTCCCCCCATTTTTGGGTTCTCCCCACATTTTTTGGGGTCCTCCCCTCCATTTTTGGGGGTCCCCTCCCCCATTTTTGGGGTCCCTCCCCATTTTTGGGGTCCCCCCGGGTTTTGGGGTCCCCCAGGATGGGATAAGAGGCACTGTTCCCCCAAGTCCCCCCCATTCCCAGTGGGAATCCCCCCCATTCTCAGCTCCCAATTTTTGGGTTTTACCCCCATTTTTCGGGGTCTCCCCCCAATTTTGGGGTCCCCCTCTCCATTTCTGGGGTCCCCCCGGGTTTTTGGGGTCCCCCAGGATGGGATAAGAGCCGCTTTCCCCCCCCAGGCCCCCCCCATTCCCAGTGGGAATCCCCCCCATTCTCAGCCCCCCGTTTTTGGGTTCTACCCCCATTTTTCGGGGTCTCCCCCCAATTTTGGGGTCCCCCCACCATTTCTGGGGTCCCTCCCCATTTTTGGGGTCCTCTCCCCCATTTTTGGGGTCCCCCCGGGTTTTTGGGGTCCCCCAGGATGGGATAAGAGCCGCTTTCCCCCCCCAGGCCCCCCCATTCCCAGTTGGAATCCACCCCCACTTGGGAAATCCCCCCACTCTCAAATCCCCCATTTTTGGGTTCTCCCCCCATTTTTCGGGTTCTCCCCCCAATTTTGAGGTCCCCCCTCCATTTTTGGGGTCCCCCCGGGTTTTTGGGGTCCCCCAGGATGGGATAAGAGCCGCTTTCCCCCCCAGACCCCCCCATTCCCAGTTGGAATCCACCCCCACTTGGGAAATCCTCCAATTTTTCGGGTTCTCCCCCCATTTTTTGGGGGTCCCCCCTCCATTTTTGGGGGTCCCCCCCTCCATTTTTGGGGTCCCCCCGGGTTTTGGGGTCGCACCTGGATGGCGAGGGGCCGCAGTTCCCCGTCGGGGCGCTGGTGCAGGAGGCAAAGGGGGGCGGCCACGAAGGTGGGGCGGCCGTCGATGAGGGCGGTGGGGAGCCCATCGAGCACCCCATAATCGGCCAGGTAAATGTTCCCCGCCTGGGGGGACACCGGGGGGGTCACCCCAAAAATCCTGGGGCAACCCAAAATCCAGCGGGGCACCCCAAAATCTTGGGGACAACCCCAAAATCCTGGGAATAACCCCCAAAAATTTGGGGGGGACCCCAAATCCCAGCACCCCGGAATCGGCCAGGGGAGTGTTCCCTGCTTGGAGGGGGCACCGGGGGGGGGCACCCCAAAAATCCTGGGGCAGCCCAAAATCTGGGGCAGCCCAAAATCCTGTGGTCCCCAACCTCTCTGGGACCCCCCAAACATCTGGGGCATCCCAAATCCTGGGGTCACCCCAAATCCTGGGATCCCCCCAAATCCTGAGACTTCCCAAACACCTGGGACCCCCCCAAATCCTGGGGTCCTCATCCTCCCTGGGACCCCCAAAAATCCTGGGACCCCCCAAATCCTGGGACACCCCAAATACTTGGGACACTCCAAATCCTGGGACCCCTCCAAACGCCTGGGACCCCCCCCAAATCCTGGGACCCCCCCAAATCCTGGGACACCCCAAATACTTGGGACCCCCTAAATCCTGGGACCCGCCCCAAACACCTGGGACCCCCCCAAATTCTGGGGTCCCCACCCTCCCTGGGACCCCCCAAATCCTGGGGTTACCCCAAATCCTGGGACCCCCAAAATCCTGGGGTCCTCATCCTCCCTGGGACCCCCCCAAACATCTGAGACCCCCCCAAATCCTGGGACCCCCCCAAATCTTGGGACCCCCTAAATCCTGGGACACCCCAAATACTTGGGACACCCCAAATCCTGGGACCCCCCAAATCCTGGGACATCCCAAATCCTGGGACCCCCCAAATCCTGGGATCCCCCCAAACACTTGGGACTCCCTCAAACCCTGGGGTCCCCCAAATCCTGGGACACCCCAAATCCTGGGACACCCCCAAATACTTGGGACCCCCCAAAACCCTGGGGTCCCCACCTTCCCTGGGACACCCCAAATCCTGGGGTTACCCCAAATCCTGGGACCCCCCCCAAATTCTGGGGTCCCCACCCTCCCTGGGACCCCCCAAATCCTGGGGTTACCCCAAATCCTGGGACCCCCAAAATCCTGGGGTCCTCATCCTCCCTGGGACCCCCCCCAAACATCTGAGACCCCCCAAATCCTGGGATCCCCCCAAATCTTGGGACACCCCCAAATACTTTGGACACCCCCAAATACTTGGGACCCCCCAAAACCCTGGGGTCCCCACCTTCCCTGGGACACCCCAAATCCTGGGGTTACCCCCAAAAATCCTGGGACCCCCCAAATCCTGGGACACCCCAAATACCTGGGACCCCCTAAATCCTGGGACCCCTCCAAACGCCTGGGACCCCCCCAAATACTTGGGACCCCCTCAAACCCTGGGGTCCCCCAAATCCTGGGACCTCCCCAAACACCTGGGACCCCCCAAAACCCTGGGGTCCCCACCTTCCCTGGGACCCCCCAAATCCTGGGACCCCCCAAAACCCTGGGGTCCCCACCTTCCCTGGGACCCCCCAAATCCTGGGACCCCTCCAATCCTGTGGTTCCACCCCCCCCACCCCATTTCCTGGTTCCCCTCCCAGATTTGGGGTTTTTGGGGTTTTTTGGGGGGTTTTTTTTGGGTTTTTGGGGTGCCGGGGGTCGCTCACCTCCATCTCCCTGCCCAGGGAGGTGCCGGGGCCGAGGCTGGGGGCCACCATCGGGGGGGTGACGGGGAAGTTGGGGGGCAGGCGGGGGCAGCGGCGCAGCAGGACGGGGTTCACCCCGCTCAGGAACTGCTCCCCGAAAAACGCGTCCTCCTGCCAGTGCTGCACCACGTACTCTGGGGGGCACGGGGACACTTGGGGACACCTGGGGACACCTGGGGGCACCTCGGGGACACCTGGGGATACCTGGGGATACCTGGGGGACACCTGGGGACACCTGGGGACACCTGGGGACACCTGGGGGCACCTGGGGGACACCTCGGGGACACCTGGGGGACACCTGGGGACACCTGGGGACACCTGGGGACACCTCGGGGACACCTGGGGATACCTGGGGGACACCTGGGGACACCTGGGGACACCTCGGGGACACCTCGGGGACACCTGGGGATACCTGGGGGACACCTGGGGACACCTGGGGACACCTTGGGGACACTTGGGGGCACCTCGGGAACACTTGGGGACACCTCAGGGACACCTGGGGGCACCTGGGGACACCTGGGGGACACCTCGGAACCCCCCCTGACCCCTTCATGTCCCCCCCCTGGGATCCCCCAAATTCCTGGGACACCCCCAGGTTCCCTCCAATGTCCCCTCAGTTCCCTCTGGTGACTCCGTGTGTGTCCCCCCAATGTCCCCAATGTCCCCAATACCCCCAGACACCCCCCCCCCAGTGTCCCCCCATGTCCCCAATGTCCCAAATCCTCCCAATCCCCCTCCAATGTCCCCAATGCCCCAAGACCTCCCCATGGCCCTGCTGTCCCCAATGTCCCCAATCCCCCCAACATCCCCAATATCCCAAATCCCCGCCAACCCCCACAATGTCCCCCATGTCCCCACAATGTCCCCAGTCCCCCCAATGTCCCCAATGTCCCCAATACCCCCAGACTCCCCAATGTCCCCAATGCCCACAATGTCCCCAGTCCCCCCAATGTCCTCCCAGTGTCCCCAAGACCCCAATGTCCCCCATGTCCCCAACGGCCCCAGACCCCACAATGTCCCCAATGTCCCTGCTGTCCCCAATGTCCCCAATACCCCCAGACTCCCCAGTGTCCCCAATGCCCCAATGTCCACAATGCCCCCAGACCCCACAGTGTCCCCAAAGCCCCCAATGTCCCCAATACCCCAATGCCCCAAATCCCCCCAATGTCCCCAGTGCCCCCAGACCCCCCAATGTCCCTGCTGTCCCCAATGTCCCTCATATCCCCAATGTCCCCAATCCCCCCCATGTCTCCAAAGCCCCCAGACCCCCCAGTATCCCCAATGTCCCCAATGCCCCCAGACTCCCCAATGTCCCTGCTGTCCCTGCTGTCCCCACTGTCCCCCATGTCCCCAATCCCCACAATGTCCCTGCTGTCCCCACTGTCCCCAATGTCCCCACTGTCCCCAGTAACGTCCCCAATGCCCCCAATCCCCACAATGTCCCCACTGTCCCCCATGTCCCAATGTCCCCACTGTCCCCGCTGTCCCCAATGCCCCCAATGTCCCCACTGTCCCCAGTAACGTCCCCAATGCCCCCAATCCCCACAATGTCCCCACTGTCCCCCATGTCCCAATGTCCCCACTGTCCCCGCTGTCCCCAATGCCCCCAATGTCCCCACTGTCCCCAATGCCCACAATGTCCCTGCTGTCCCCACTGTCCCCCGTAACGTCCCCAATGCCCCCAATCCCCACAATGTCCCCACTGTCCCCCATGTCCCAATGTCCCCACTGTCCCCGCTGTCCCCAATGCCCCCAATGTCCCCACTGTCCCCAATCCCCACAATGTCCCTGCTGTCCCCACTGTCCCCCGTGTCCCCACTGTCCCCGCTGTCCCCGCTGTCCCCACCGGTGATGGGGGTGTGGAAGCAGCGGAACACGCGTGTCATGGCCTCCACGCTGGGCCAGGAGCTGGGCCGGGCCAGGAACCCTCGCAGCTTGGCCTCCAGGTTCCTGGGGGGGACATTGAGGGGACATTGGGGACAGCGGGGGGACAAGGAGGGCATTGGGGTCACACGGCAGCACTGGGGACTTGGGGGGACATGGGGACATTGGGGACTTGGGGGACACAGGGACTTGGGGGGTCTTGGGGACATTGGGGACAGTGGGGATAGTGGGGACTTGGGGGGACATTGGGACATTGGGGACATTGGTCACAGGGACATTGGGGACTTGGTGGGGACATGGGGACATTGGGGGGACATTGGGGACTGGGGGGGACACTGGGGATATTGGGGACATTGGGGACTTGGGGGGGGACATGGGGACACTGAGGTGGTCACAGGGACATTGGGGACATTGGGGGGACATGGGGACATTGGGGGGACACAGGGAATTGGGGACATGGGGACTTGGGGGGACATGGGGACACTGAGGTGGTCACAGGGACATTGGGGACATTGGGGGGACATGGGGACATTGGGGACTTAGGGGGGACATTGGGGGGACACAGGGAATTGGGGACATTGGGGACTTGGGGGGGACATGGGGACACTGAGGTGGTCACAGGGACATTGGGGACATTGGGGGGACATGGGGACATCGGGGGGACACAAGGACATTGGGGACTTTGGGGGGACATTGGGGGGACACAGGGAATTGGGGACATGGGGACTTGGGGGGACATGGGGACACTGAGGTGGTCACAGGGACATTGGGGACATTGGGGACATTGGGGACATTGGGGGGACATTGGGGACTTTGGGGGGACACTGGGGACTGGGGGGGACATTGGGGATATTGGGTGCTCACAGGGACACTGGGGACTTGGCAGGGACATGGGGACATTGGGGTGGCACTGGGGACATTGGGGACATTGGGGGAACATTGGGGGGACACTGGGGACAGTGGGGGGACATTGGGGATATTGGGGGGACATTGGGGACTGGGGGGGGACATGGGGTGGTCACAGGGACATCGGGGACTTGGCGGGGACATGGGGACATTGGGGGGACATTTGGGACTGGGGGGGACATTGGGGGGGACACTGGGGTGGTCACAGGGACATTTGGGACTTGGCGGGGACATTGGGGACACTGGGGGGACATGGGGACATTGGGGACTTTGGGGGGACATTGGGGACTTGGGGGGACATTGGGGTGGCATTGGGGACACTGGGGACAGTGAGGGACATGGGGGGGGGGGACACTGGGGACAGTGGGGGGGCAGGTGGAGCAGACCGGGGGACGCAGGAGGGGACAGGAGGACACGGAGGGGACACGGAGGGGACAGGGACGGGTGTGGGGGGGGACACCCGAGGGGGCTCGGTGGAGGGGGGGGGCTGGATTTTGGGGTCAGGAGAGGGGTCAGAGGTCAGTGGTCAGTCAGGGGTTGGGGTCAGGAACGGTCAAGGGCCAGACAAGGGGTCAGTGGTCAGGCAGGGGTCAGCCAGAGGTCAAGGGTCAGGCAGGGACTGGGGGGTCAGGGCTGGGTCAGTGGTCACTCAGGGGTCACTCAGCGGTCACTCAGCAGTCACTCACGTGGCGCTGCCCCATAGGTAAAAGGCCGTGGCCTTGGCAGGGAGCAGCTCAGGGGTCAGACAGGGGTGAGGGGGTGGGTCAGGGATTGGGGGTCAGTGGTCACTCAGGGGTCAGTGGTCACTCAGTGGTCACTCAGCGGTCACTCAGCGGTCACTCACGCGGCGCTGCCCCATAGGTAAAAGGCCGTGGCCTTGGCAGGGAGCAGCTCAGGGGTCAGACAGGGGTGAGGGGTGGGTCAGGGATTGGGGGTCAGTGGTCACTCAGGGGTCACTCAGCGGTCACTCACACGGCGCTGCCCCGCAGGTAGAAGGCCGTGGCCTTGGGCAGGGAGTAGCTCAGGTCGGGATCCAGGGGTGTCCCGTGGGGCAGCGCCCAGGGCAGGCCGGGGGCAAACGGGGCCAGCCTGGGGGGACACGGGGACAGCGAGGGGTCACAGGGGGGACAACACCGGGGAGGGGACACAGGGACACACCTGGGGACACAAACACACCTGGAGAGGGACAGGGATGCACCTGGGGAGGGACAGGGACACACCTGGTGACACAAACACACCTGGGGGGACACAGGGACACACCTGGGGGGGGACACGGGGACAGCGAGGGGTCACAGGGGGGAACAACACCGGGAAGGGGACACAGGGACACAGCTGGGGACACAAACACACCTGGGGAGGGACAGGGATGCACCTGGTGACACAAACACACCTGGGGAGGGACAGGGACACACCTGGTGACACAGACACATCTGGGGGGACACAGGGACACACCTGGGGGGGGACACGGGGACAGCGAGAGGTCACGGGGGGGACAACACCGGGAAGGGGACACAGGGACACACCTGGTGACACAAACACACCTGGGGAGGGGACACAGGGACACACTTGGAGGGACACAGGGACACAGCTGGGGACACAAACACACCTGGAGGGGGACAGGGACACACCTGGGGGGACACAGGGACACACCTGGAAGGGGGACAGGGACACACCTGGGGAGGGACAGGGACACACCTGGGGACACAGGGACACACCTGGGGGGACACAGGGACACACCTGGGGACACAAACACACCTGGGGGGACACAGGGACACCCATGGGTGTGCCACACCCCTGCAGGTGACACGATGCCACCTGTCCCTCACCTGTAGCGCTGGCGCTGCTGCACCAGGTGCCTCCGGCGCTGCCGCTGCAGCCGCGGGTGCCGCTCCATGGCCGGCGTGGTGGCTGCGGGGACATCGTCGGGGACATCGTCAGGGGCGTGGGGGGACAGTCAGGTGTCCCTGGGTGTCCCCCAGGTGTCCCCCGGGTGTCCCCACCTGTGCCCTCGGGCAGCTCCCAGGTGCCGTAGCCCTCGAGCCAGCGGTAGCACGGGAAGTGGAAGGGCCCGGCGTGGGCGGCGTCATCGGGGTCACCTGCGGGGACACCGGTGTCACCTGCGGCGGTGACATCACCTCTCACATCACCAGCGTTACCCGCGAGGGTGATGTCACCTCTCACATCACCGGTGTCACCTGCAGGGGTGACGTCACCTCTCACATCATGGGTGTCACCTGAGGCGGTGACGTCACCTCTCACATCACTGGTGTCACCCGTGGGGGTGATGTCACCTCTCACATCACCAGTGTCATCTGTGGGGGTGACATAACCTCTCACGTCACCGGTATCACCCGCGGGGGTGACGTCACCTCTCACATCACCGGTGTCACCCGCGGCGGTGACGTCACCTCTCACATCACGGGTGCCACCCGCAGGGGTGACGTCACCTCTCACATCACAGGTGTCACCCGCAGGGGTGACGTCACCTCTCACATCATGGGTGTCACCCGCGGCGGTGACGCCGCCTGTACTGTCACAGGTGCCACCTGCGGGGGTGACATCACCTCTCACATCACCGGTGTCACCCGCAGGGGTGACGTCACCTCTCACATCATTGGTGTCACCTGCGGGGGTGACGCCGCCTGTACTGTCACCAGTGTCACCTGCGGAGGTGATGTCACCCACAGTGTCCCAGGTGTCACTTTTAGAGCTGGTGACATCACCTAAAATACCACAGGTGTCACCTACAGAGATGACATCATCTATAGTGCCACAAGCGTCCCCTACAGAGATTGTGACGTCACCCGCAGCGCCACAGGTGTCACCCACGGAAGTGGCGTCACCTGTGGTGTCACAGCTGTCACCTGCGGAGGTTGTGACACCACCCACAGCGTGAGAGGTGTCGCTTTCCTGAGTGGTGACATCACCTGTGCCATTGCAGGTGTCACCTGTGGCACTGCCGATGTCACCTGCGGTATCACACCCGTTACCTGTGGCACTGCCAATGTCGCCTGTGCCATCGCAGGTGTCACCTGTGCCATCACAGGTGGCACCTGTGGCACTCCTGATGTCACCTGTGCCATGACAGGTGGCACCTGTGGCAGCGCCGATGTCACCTGTGCCATCGCAGGTGTCGTCTGTGACAGCGCCGATGTCACCTGTGGTATCACACCTGTCACCTAATGTCACCTGTGCCATCACAGATGTCACCCGTGGCACTGCCAATGTCACCTGCGCCATCACAGGTGTCACCTGTAGCACTGCCAATGCCACCTGTGCCATCGCAGGTGTCACCCGTGGCATTGCTGATGTCACCTGGACCGCCACAGGTGTCACCTGTGGCACTGCCGATGTCCCTGCAGTGTCACCGCCCTCACCTGTGGTGGCAGTGCCGATGTCACCCTCGGTGTCCTCAGGCTCCTCCTCCTCCTCTGGCTCCTCCTCCAGCTCCTCCTCCTCCGGCTCCTCCTCCTCATCGGTGTCCCCTGTCCCCTCACTGTCCCCTGTCCCCTCGTCCTCTGTCCCCTCATCCTCCGTCACCTCGTCCTCGCTGTCCTCTTCCTCCTCCTCGCTGTCCTCGCTGTCCCCGCTGTCCTCGCTGTCCCCGTGCTCTGCAGTGTCCCTGGCGGTGTCCCCAAACTGTCCCCACACGCTGAGGGTCTCCAGGTACCAGGAGCTCTCGGGGAGGCCCCCGCAGGGCCCCTTGTGCACCTGCACGAGCAGCAGCCGCCCCAGGGGACGGGGGACATGGACGGTGTACTCTGTCACCTGTGGGGGGACAATGGGGACAGCGTTACTGTGTCAGTGTGTCACTGGCGCTGTGTCACTGTGTCACCGTCACTATCAGTGTGTCACTGTCACTGTATCACTGTATCACTCAGTGTGTCACTGTGTTGCTGTCGCTGTGTCACTGTCGCTGCGTCACTGCATCACTGTCATTGTCAGTGTGTCACTGCGTCACTGTCACTGTGTCACTGTCGCTGTGCCCCTGCGTCACCATTGCTGTGTCACTGTTGCTGTGTCACTGTGTCACCATCACTGTCACTGTGTCACCGTCACTGTCACTGTCAGTGTCACTGTGTCACTGTTGTTGTGTCACTGTCAGTGTGTCACTGTGTCACCGTCACTGCCACTGTGTCACTGTCACTGTGTCACTGTGTCACCGTCACTGTGTCCCCTTTTTGGGGGTCTTCAGGACACCTGGGTCTCTTTTAGGAGTCTTGGGGACATCTGGGTCCCTTTTGGGGGTCTTGGGGACACTGTCAGTGTGTCACTGCCAGCGTGTCACTATGTCACTGTCACTGTGTCACTGCGTCACTACCACAACGTCACTGTCACTATCACTGTGTCACTTTCACTGTGTCGCTTTTGCTGTATCACTGTCACTGTCACTGTATCACCGTGTCACCATCTCTGTGTCACTGTCGCTGTCACTTTCACTGTGTCACTGTCGCTGTGTCACCATCACTGTCAGTGTGTTACTGTCAGTGTGTCAGTGTCACTGTGTCACTGTGTCACCGTCACTGTCACTGTCGCTGTGTCACTGTCACTGTGTCACTATGTCACCATCACTGTCACTGTGTCACCGTCACTGTCAGTGTGTCAGTGTGTCACTGTCACTGTGTCACCGTCACTGTCAGTGTGTCACTGTCGCTGTGTCACTGTGTCACCGTCACTGTGTCACCGTCACTGTCACTGTGTCACTGTGACTGTGTCCCCTTTTTGGGGGTCTTCGGGACACCTGGGTCTCTTTTAGGGGTCTTGGGGACATCTGGGTCCCTTTTGGGGGTCTTGGGGACACTGTCAGTGTGTCACTGCCAGTGTGTCACTATGTCACTGTCACTGTGTCACTGCGTCACTACCACAATGTCACTGTCACTATCACTGTGTCACTGTGTCACTTTCACTGTGTCGCTTTTGCTGTATCACTGTCACTGTCACTGTATCACCGTGTCACCATCTCTGTGTCACCGTCACTGTCACTGTCAGTGTGTCAGTGTGTCACTGTCACTGTGTCACTGTCACTGTCAGTGTGTCACTGTCGCTGTGTCACTGTGTCACCGTCACTGTGTCACCGTCACTGTCACTGTGTCACTGTGACTGTGTCCCCTTTTTGGGGGTCTTCGGGACACCTGGGTCTCTTTTAGGGGTCTTGGGGACATCTGGGTCCCTTTTGGGGGTCTTGGGGACACTGTCAGTGTGTCACTGCCAGCGTGTCACTGTGTCACTATCACTGTGTCACTGTGTCACTTTCACTATGTCGCTTTCGCTGTATCACTGTCACTGTCACTGTCACTGTATCACCGTGTCACCATCTCTGTGTCACTGTCGCTGTCGCTTTCACTGTGTCACTGTCGCTGTGTCACCATCACTGTCAGTGTGTTACTGTCAGTGTGTCAGTGTCACTGTGTCACTGTGTCACCGTCACTGTCACTGTCACTGTGTCAGTGTGTCACTGTCACTGTGTCACTGTCACTGTCAGTGTGTCACTGTCGCTGTGTCACTGTGTCACCGTCACTGTGTCACCGTCAGTGTGTCACTGTGTCACTGTGACTGTGTCCCCTTTTTGGGGGTCTTCGGGACACCTGGGTCTCTTTTAGGGGTCTTGGGGACATCTGGGTCCCTTTTGGGGGTCTTGGGGACACTGTCAGTGTGTCACTGCCAGCGTGTCACTGTGTCACTATCACTGTGTCATTGTGTCACTTTCACTGTGTCGCTTTCGCTGTATCACTGTCACTGTCACTGTCACTGTATCACCGTGTCACCATCTCTGTGTCATTGTCACTGTCGCTTTCACTGTGTCACTGTCGCTGTGTCACCATCACTGTCAGTGTGTTACTGTCAGTGTGTCAGTGTCACTGTGTCACTGTGTCACCGTCACTGTCACTGTCACTGTGTCAGTGTGTCACTGTCACTGTGTCACTGTCACAGTGTGTCACTGTCGCTGTGTCACTGTGTCACCGTCACTGTGTCACCGTCAGTGTGTCACTGTGTCACTGTGACTGTGTCCCCTTTTTGGGGGTCTTCGGGACACCTGGGTCTCTTTTAGGGGTCTTGGGGACATCTGGGTCCCTTTTGGGGGTCTTGGGGACACTGTCAGTGTGTCACTGCCAGCGTGTCACTGTGTCACTATCACTGTGTCATTGTGTCACTTTCACTGTGTCGCTTTTGCTGTATCACTGTCACTGTGTCACTGTATCACTGTGTCACCATCTCTGTGTCATTGTCACTGTCGCTTTCACTGTGTCACTGTCACTGTGTCACTGTCGCTGTGTCACCATCACTGTCAGTGTGTCGCTGTCAGTGTCACTGTGTCACCGTCACTGTCACTGTCAGTGTGTCACTAGCTGTGTCACTGTGTCACCGTCACTGTGTCATTGTCACTGTGTCACTGTCACTGTCACCATCACTGTGTCACCATCTGTGTCATTGTGACTGTGTTGCTGTCACTGTGCTGCTGTCACTGCGTCACTGTGTGTCACCATGTCACTATCAGTGTCACTGTCACTGTCAGTGTGTCACTGTGTGTCACTGTCACTGTGTCACTGTCACTGTGTCACTGTCAGTGTGTCACTATCACTGTGTCACCGTCACTGTCACTGTCAGTGTGTCACCACCTTTTTCTCACTGTCACTGTGTCGCTGTCACTGTGTGTCACTGTCAGTGTGTCACTGTCACTGTGTCACTGTCTCTGTCTCACTGTCACTATCAGCGTGTCACTATCACTGTGTCACTGTCACTGTGTCACTCTCAGTGTGTTATTGTCACTGTGTCGCTGTCACCATGTCACTGTCAGTGTGTCACTGTCATTGTGTCACTATCAGTGTGTCACCGTCTCTGTCTGTCACTGTGTCGCTGTCACTGTCAGTGTGTCACTGTCACTGTGTGTCAGTGTCACTGTGCTGCTGTCACTGTCAGTATGTCACTGTCACTGTGTCACTATCAGTGCCTCACTGTCACTATCAGCGTGTCACTGTCTCCGTGTCACTGTCACTGTCAGTGCATCACTGTGTCACTGTCACTATGTCGCCATCTCTGTCACTGTGTCACTCTGTGTCACTGTCTCTGTCCCACTGTGTCACTTCCACTGTGTCACTTTTATTGTGTCACTATCACTGTGTCGCTGTGTTGCCATCTCTGTCTCACTGTCACTGTCAGTGTGTCACTGTCACTGTGTCGCTGTCACCGTCGCTGTCACTGCGTCACTGTCACTGTGTCACTGTCACTGTCAGCGTGTCACTGTCACTGTGTCGCCATCTCTGTCTCACTGTCACTATCAGTGTGTCACTGTCACTGTGTCACTGTCACTGTGTCGCCATCTCTGTCTCACTGTCACTGTCAGTGTGTCGCTGTCACTGTGTCACTGTCACTGTCAGCGTGTCACTGTCACTGTGTCGCCACCTCTGTCTCACTGTCACTGTCACTGCGTCACTGTCACTGTGTCACTGTCACTGTCAGCGTGTCACTGTCACTGTGTCGCCATCTCTGTCTCACTGTCACTATCAGTGTGTCACTGTCACTGTGTCACTGTCACTGTGTCGCCATCTCTGTCTCACTGTCACTGTCACTGCGTCACTGTCACTGTGTCACTGTCATTGTCAGCGTGTCACTGTCACTGTGTCGCCACCTCTGTCTCACTGTCACTGTCACTGCGTCACTGTCACTGTGTCACTGTCACTGTCAGCGTGTCACTGTCACTGTGTCGCCATCTCTGTCTCAGTCACTGTCAGTGTGTCACTGTCACTGTGTCACTGTCACTGTGTCGCCATCTCTGTCTCACTGTCACTGTCACTGCGTCGCTGTCACTGTGTCACTGTCATTGTCAGCGTGTCACTGTCACTGTGTCGCCATCTCTGTCTCACTGTCACTGTCAGTGTTTCACTGTTACTGTGTCACTATCACTGTCAGCGTGTTACTGTCACTGTGTCGCCACCTCTGTCTCACTGTCGCTGTCAGTGTGTCGCTGTCACTGTGCCACACACAGCTCATACTGTGTCACCTGTACAGGGAACATCAACAGGGACACTGGGGACAGTGTAACTGTCACACCTCATACTCTGCCACCTGTGAGGACAATGGGGACAGTGGGGACAGTGTCACCGCCTCAGTGTGTCACCTGTACAGGGGACGTCAATGGGGACACTGGGGACAGCACTGTCCGTGTGTCATTGTCACCGAACCAGGTACTTGGTCACCTGTACAAGGGACACAACTGTCACTGTGTCAGCGTGTCCCTGTCACCGAGCCAGGCACTCAGTCACCCGAGGGGACACTGGGGACATCGGTGGGGACATTGTCACCAAAGCGGGTACTTGGTCACCTGTGGGGACACAGGGACTGTCACTGCAGTGCTGCCACCATCACCAGGCCACCATTGCCACCATCGCTGTGTCACCATCACCGTGCCACCGTTGTCACCATTGCTGCGTCACCTGTGTCCCCATCACCAGGCCACCGTTGTCACCATTGCTGTGTCACCTTTGTCACCATCACCAGGCCACCGTTGTCACCATCGTTGCATCCTCTTTGTCCCCATCACCAGGCCACCATTGCCACCATCGCTGTGTCACCATCACCATGCCACCGTTGTCACCATTGCTGTGTCACCTTTGTCCCCATCACCAGGCCACCGTTGTCACCATCGCTGCGTCACCTGTGTCACCATCACCAGGCCACCGTTGTCACCATTGCTGCGTCACCTGTGTCACCACCACCGTGCCACCATTGTCACCATCGCTGTGTTACTGTCACGTCACCACCGCTGCCACCATCACCGTGCCACCGTTGTCACCATCGCTGTGTCCCCTTTCTCACCATCACCGTGCCACCGTTGTCACCATCTCTGTGCCACCTTTGTCACCACCACCGTGCCACTGCTGTCACCATTGCTGTGCCGCCGCCGTCCCCACTGCTGCGTCACCGCTGTCACCACCACCGTGCCACCGATGCCACCATCTCTGTGTCACCTTTGTCACCACCGTGCCACCGCTGTCGCATCGCCGTGCCACCACCACCACGTCACCGAGCCACCATCACCCGCTGCGAAAGTGTCACCGGTGTCACCATCGTTGCGTCACCGCTGTCACCGCTGCTGCGTCCCCACCACTGGGCCAGCACTGCTGTGTCACCGCTGTCCCCAGCACCCACTGGGGGACGGTGTCACCGTGCCACCGCCCTGCAGCGGCACTGCCACACCACTGTGCCACCACCCCCGTGGCCCCGCCCCACCCTGCCGGGGATGGCGACACCGTCCCCGTGTCCCCAGGGCCACCCACGGAGGTTCACCTGCCACAGCCCCACCCTGGGTGTCACCCCCACGTCACCGAGTGCCCCCCACCCCCCTCAATGCCCACGTCCCCTTTTTGGGGGGGCTGGGAGACACCTGGGTCCCTTTTTGAGGATCTTGGGGACACCTGGGTCCCCTCTGGTGGGGCTGGGGGACACTGGGGTCCCTTTTGGAGGGGCTGGGGAACATCTGGGTCCCCTTTTGGGGGGGGCTGGGGGACACCTAGGTCCCCTTTTGGGGGGGCTGGGGGACACCGGGGTCCGTTTTTGAGGGTCTTGGGGACACCTGGGTCCCCTTTTGAGGGGTCTTGGGGCCACCTGGGTCCCTTTTTGGGGGGGTTGGGGACATCTGGGTCCCTTCTGGGGGGGCTGGGGGACACCGGGGTCCCTTTTTGGGGGTCTTGGGGACATTTGGGTCCCTTCTGGAACTCTTGGGGACACCTGGGTCCCTTCTGGAGGTCTTGGGGACATTTGGGTCCCTTCTGGAACTCTTGGGGACACCTGGGTCCCTTCTGGAGGTCTTGGGGACATTTGGGTCCCTTTTGGGGGGGTGCTGCTGCTCCCTGAGGGGACCCAGATGTCCCCCAAAATCCCCCAAAGGGACCGAGGTGTCCCCCAGCCCCCCCCCACATCCCGCTAAGACTGTCCTTCCCCCCTCCCCCTCCCCCAGAGGTGACACAGCCCCCCCCAAACACCCCCCAGCTGCCCCTAAGACCCCCCGGACCCCCTCAGAGATGACACAGCCCCCCCCAAACATCCCCCAGACCCCCCCAAACACCCCCCAACTCCCCCTAAGACCCTCCGGACCCCCTCAGAGGTGACACAGCCCCCCCCAAACATCTCCCAGCCCCCCCCAAACACCCCCCAGCTCCCCCTAAGACCCCCCGGACCCCCTCAGAGGTGACACAGCCCCCCCCAGACATCCCCCAGACCCCCCCAAACACCCCCCAGCTCCCCCTAAGACCCCCCTGACCCCCCCAGAGGTGACACAGCCCCCCCCAAACAGCCCCCAGACCCCCCCAAATACCCCCCAGCTCCCCCTAAGAGGTGACACAGCCCCCCCAAAGTCCTCTAGACCCTCCCAAATCCCCCCTCTGCCCCCCCCGCCGCTCCCTCCCCTCAGAGCTGCCCAGGGCCCCCCCCCCCCCACTCCCCTCACACACCCCCGCCTTGTCCCCCTCCCCGTTTCTCACCGCGCCGCAGACGAAGTCGGGCCCCCAGCGGTCGAGGGGCGTTCTGGGGCTGCGCCCGCGGGTCCCCACGAGCGTCACGGCGATGGCGTCGCTGGTGCCGGCGGCGGGAGCGGTGCCGGTGCGGACCCGCACCCGGTACGCGGCCATGGCGGCAGCGGCTGAGGCGGTGATTGACGCGGGGCGGAGCCAATGGCGGCGGGCCTCACGCGCGCTCCAGCCAATCAGAGCGCGGCGCTCAGGGGAGCGGCCAGTAGCGGCGCGGGGAGGGGAAAAGGGGCGGGGATAAGCCGTCACGTCCGCCTTCACTTCCGGCGCCGCTTCCGGGCGCGATGGACCCCGAGTTCGACGATGTGGTGGCGGTGGAGGATCTGATGGTGAGGCCACGCCCCTCAGCGCCTGGACACGCCCCTTTTTGACGGCCACACCCACCCCATGGACCCCCCCAACAGCCGCGACCCCCCCCCGGGCCACGCCCCTTTTGCACCCGGCCCGCGCCCCTCCGTCCCCGCTGTGCCCGCCGTGGCCACGCCCCCTCCGCCGAGGCCACGCCCCATCCGCCGAGGCCACGCCCCATCCGCCGAGGCCACGCCCCATCCGCCGAGGCCACGCCCCCTCTGGGACCCCTCCCCTCCCGCTCCCCCCCCCCCCCGCGCAGCTCTTGGTTTGGCCCCGCCCATTTTCGGGGTGGCCCCGCCCCCAACACGGTGTGACCCCGCCCACTAAGCAAGCCCCGCCCCCCAGTACCCCCCCCCAGTACTCCCAGTATCTTGTCAATATCCTTCCCAGTGCGCTCAGTGCTCCCAGTTTCCTCCCAGTTACCGCCCTCCAGTGCTCGCAGTGTCCTCCCAGTATCCTCTCTCCAGTGCTCCCAGTATCCTCCCAGTATCCTCCCTCCAGTGCTCCCAGTTTCTTCCCAGTATCCTCCCTCCAGTGCTCCCAGTGTCCTCCCAGTATCCTCCCTCCAGTGCTCCCAGTTTCTTCCCAGTATCCTCCCTCCAGTGCTCCCAGTGTCCTCCCAGTATCCTCTCTCCAGTGCTCCCAGTATCCTCCCTCCAGTGCTCCCAGTATCCTCCCAGTATCCTCCCAGTATCCTCCCCACTGCCCCCAGTGTCTCCCCATATCCCCACTGACCTCCAGTGACCCCTCCAGACCACTGACCCCTTTGACCCCCCCGTGACCCCGGAACTCCTGACCCTGTGACCAAATGACCACGCGGCTCCTGACTCCTCCCCCGTGACCCCATGACCCCAATGACCCCTGATGTCTCCTGACCTCACTGACCTCTGACCTCTGACCCCCGAATCCCCCGTAACTCCCTACCCACAGTGACCCTGACCCCTGTAACCCCTGATGACCCCTGACCCCATAACCCTCGACCCCGTGTCCCCATGATGGTGCCACACCCACTGACCCTTGTCCCCATGACCCCCTGGTGACCCCTGACCGCCTTGACCCCTGACCCCACATGATCCCTGCTGACTCCCCCCCCCATCCCCCTGATGTCCCCTCGGTGTCCCCTCCTGACCCCGCTGACCCCTCCTGACCCCGGTGTCCCCCCTGACCCCCAACAGCCCCGGTGTCCCCCCTGACCCCGCTGACCCCACTGACCCCCCTGACCCCGCTGACCCCCATGACCTCCGACGACCCCGGTGTCCTCTCGGTGTCCCCCCTGACCCTGCTGACCCCCGACAACCCCGGTGTCCCCCCTGACCCCACTGACCCCCATGACCCCTGACAACCCCGGTGTCCCCCACCCCCCCACTGACCCCTCCTGACCCCTCTGACCCCTCCTGACCCCAATGCCACCCCCAACCCCCCACTGACCCCTCCTGACCCCACTGACCCCCCTGACCCTGGTGTCCCCCCTGACCCCACTGACCCCCCCACACCCCTCCTGACCCCTCCTGACCCCGATCCCCCCCCACCCCCCTGGTGTCCCCGCTGACCCCGCTGACCCCGCTGACCCCTCCGCTGTGTGCAGGCGCTGGAGCGGCGCTACGCTGCGGAGCGCCAGCAGGGGGCGCTGTCGCGGCAGTGCCGGTTCGAGTACGGCTGGGGACTCGTCCGGAGCCGCTACCGGGAGGACATCGCCCGCGGGGTGGCGCTGCTGGCCGGTGAGGGGCGGGGCCTGCAGAGGGGGCGGGGCAATGGGCGGGGCTAACGCAGCACCACCATCGCCTGCCGGGTGGCGCTGCTGAGCAGAGGAGGCGGGGCTAACGCAGGGGGCGGGGCTAATGCAGCTCCACCATCGCCCGCGGGGCGGTGCTGCTGGCTGGTGAGGGGCGGGGCAAACACAGGGGGCGGGGCAATGGGCGGGGCTAATGCAGCGCCACCATCACCCGCAGGGTGGCGCTGCTGAGCAGAGGGGGCGGGGCTAACGCGGGGGCGGGGCTAATGCAGCACCATCATCGCCCGTGGGGTGGCGCTGCTGAGCAGAGGGGCGGGGCCTGCAGAGGGGGCGGGGCTAACGCAGGGGGCGGGGCCTGCAGAGGGGGCGGGGCCAACGCAGGGGGCGGGGGCAACGCAGGGGGCGGGGCTAACAGCACCACCATCGCCTGCGGGGTGGCGCTGCTGAGCACAGGGGGCGGGGCTAACGCAGGGGGCGGGGCCGACGCAGGGGGCGGGGCTAACGCAGCACCGCCATTGCCCGCGGGGTGGCGCTGCTGAGCACAGGGGGCGGGGCTAACGCAGGAGGCGGGGCTAACGCAGGGGCGGGGCTAACGCAGGGGGCGGGGCTAATGCAGCACCACCATCACCCGCAGGGTGGCGCTGCTGAGCAGAGGGGGCGGGGCTAACGCAGGGGGCGGGGCCTGCAGAGGGGGCGGGGCTAACGCAGGAGGCGGGGCTAACGCAGGGGCGGGGCTAACACAGGGGGCGGGGCTAACAGCACCACCATCACCCGCAGGGTGGCGCTGCTGAGCAGAGGGGGCGGGGCTAACGCAGGGGCGGGGCCTGCAGAGGGGGCGGGGCTAACGCAGGGGGCGGGGCTAACACGGGGGCGGGGCTAATGCAGGGGCGGGGCTAACGCAGGGGCGGGGCTAACGCAGGGGGCGGGGCTAACGCAGGGGCGGGGCTAACGCAGGGGCGGGGCTAACGCAGCACCACCATCGCCCGCGGGGTGGCGCTGCTGAGCAGAGGGGGGCGGGGCCAGGCAGGGGGCGTGGCCATGGTGAGGCCATCGGGGGGGCTATGAGGGGGCTTTGGGGGGGGGCTGGGGGCGCTATGGGGGCGCTATTTGGGGGTTGGGGTCTCTGGGGGGGTTCATGACCCTGTTCCTGCCCCCTCCCCCCCAGAGCTGCTGCCCGAGACCCCCCCGGAGGAGCAGCGCGATGTCCTGTTCTACCTGGCCCTGGGCAACTACCGGCTCAAGGTGGGCACACGGGGACAGCGGGGGGACGGCGGGGGGATCGGGGACATTGGGGGGACAGAGAGGAAACATGGGGGGCTCAGGGAGGTGACAGAAGTGACAGGAGGTGACAGGAGGTGGCAGGAGGTGACAGGAGGTGAAGGGAGTGGCAGGGAGGTGACAGGGGGTTGGCAAAGGTGACAGGGAGGCAACAGGAGGTGACTGAAGGTGGCAGGAGGTGACAGGAGGTGGCAGGAGGTGACAGGAGCTGACAAGAGGTGAAGGGAGGTGACAGGAGGTGACAAGGAGGTGGCAGGAGGTGACAGAAGGTGGCAGAGGTGAGAGGAGGTGACAAGGAGGTGGCAGAGGTGACAGGAGGTGAAGGGAGGTGGCAGGAGGTGCCGAGAGGTGACAGGCGGTGACAGGGAGTTGGTAAAGGTGACAGGGAGGTGCCAGAGGTGACAGGGAGGTGCCAAGAGGTGCCAGGAGGTGACAAAGGTGCCAGGGAGGTGGCAGGAGGTGAAGGGAGGTGACAGGAGGTGCCAGAGGTGACAGGGAGCTGATAGAAGGTGCCACGGATGCCAGGAGGTGACAGAAGGTGACAGAAGGTGACAGAAGGTGACAGGGAGGTGCCAGGAGGTGCCAGGAGGTGCCAGAGGTGAGAGCAGGTGACAGGAGGTGACAGAAGGTGACAGAAGGTGACAGGGAGGTGCCAGGAGGTGCCAAGAGGTGGCAGAGGTGCCAGGAGATGCCAGGAGGTGCCAGGGAAGTGCCACAGGATGCCAGGGAGGTGCCGCGGGTGCCAGGAGGTGCCGCGGGTGCCAGGAGGTGCCGCGGGTGTCCCCACAGGAGTACGAGCGCTCGCTGGAGCACCTGGAGCGGCTCCTGGCAGCGGAGCCCCAGAACCCGCAGGTGCTGCGCCTGCGGAGCCGCGTCCGGAGCCGCCTGAGGCGCGGTGAGGGGACAGCGGGGACGGGGGGGGGGGGGGGGACGCGGGACCCACAGTGACCCCCAGTGACCCCAGAGTGACCCCAAAGTGACCCCAGAGTGACCCCAGAGTGACCCCCCCGAGTCACCCCAGAGTGACCCCAAAGTGACCCCAGAGTGACCCCAGAGTGACCCCCCCGAGTCACCCCAGAGTGACCCCAGAATGACCCCAGGGACCCCCCAGTGACCCAAATGACCAAGAGTGACCCCACAGGGACCCCCCTGAATGACCCCAGGGACCCAAATGACCCCAGTGACCCCACAGGGACCCCCCCGAATGACCCCAGTGACCCCCCGCCACCAAGAGTGACCCCCAGTGACCCCCCCCAGTGACGCCCCGTGACCCAGAGTGACCCTTAAAGCCCCAAAGTGACCCCTCAGTGACCCCAGAGACCCCCCCGAGTGACCCTGGTGACCCAGAGTGACCCCTAGAGCCCCCCCAGTGACCCAAATGACCAAGGATGACCCCACAGGGACCCCCCTGGATGACCCCAGGGACCCCCCAGTGACCCAAATGACCAAGAATGACCTCACAGGGTCCCCCCCGAATGACCCCAGTGACCCAAAGGATGAAGAATGACCCCATGGACCCCCCGAATGACCCCAGGGACCCCCCAGGGACCCCCCAGTGACCCAAATGACCAAGAGTGACCCCACAGGGACCCCCCTGACTGACACCAGGGACCCCCCTGAATGACCCCAGGGACCCCCCAGTGACCCAAATGACCAAGAGTGACCCCACAGGGACCCCCCTGACTGACACCAGGGACCCCCCTGAATGACCCCAGGGACCCCCCCAGTGACCCAAAGGACGAAGAATGACCCCACAGGGACCCCCCCGAATGACCCCAGTGACCCCCCGCCACCAAGAGTGACCCCCAGTGACCCCGCCAGTGACGCCCCGTGACCCAGAGTGACCCTTAAAGCCCCAAAGTGACCCCTCAGTGACCCCTCAGTGACCCCCGAGTGACCTCTGTCCCCTCCTGTGTCCCTCCCCCCCCCCCCCCCCCCACAGACGGGCTGGTGGGCGCGGCCATCGTGGGGGGCGTGGTCATGGGCGTGGCCGGGCTGTTGGGCGTGGCCATCTCTCGCGCCACCCGGCACTGACCCCGCCCCTCGCCCGGCCCCGCCCCTCCCCCCACGGCCGCACGCACGCGGGGACAACGCGGGGACAACGCCGGGACGTGGCGGTGACGTCATGGGGGGGGGAGTGGGAGTGACGTTCATCAGAAGGACACCACGGCGGCGCGGTGACGTCGCGGTGACGCCTCGGTGACGTCACGGCCGCAGCCGCCCCCTCCCCCGGTGCCTTGGGGACACCCGTGTGTCTCCCCCCCCTCCCCCTCCCCCACTGTCCCCTCCCCCCGCTGTAAATAAACCTCGTTGGGCTCCGTGTGACGTCACTGATGGGGGAGGGGCGGGGCAGCGCCCATCCCCCACCTGGGGGAGGGGGGGGGAACGGGGACGTTTTGGGGGGGGGGGGGGGGGGGAGGTGACGCTGCGAGTGACCATCCCCCACGGTGGCCGTGGCCACCCCAGGTGACCACCCCCCGTGGCTCGTGGTGGCCGTGACCTCACAGGTGACCGTGGCCATCCCCACCCCGTGGATGACCTTCCCCACGGTGGCCAGGACCCCACAGCTGACGGTCCCCGTGGTGGCCATGACCGTCCCCACCGTGGCCACCATCCCCACCGTGGCTAAGACCACCCCAAAGTGGCCACCCACCTCCCAGCTGACCACTGCCCTGCTGCCCACACCTCATGGTGGCCTCGCCGTCCCTGCCCCCATGTCCCCTGTCCCCTCTGTCCCTGTCCCCTGTCCCCTCCCCCTGTTCTTGTCCCCTCCCCCTGTCCCCTTCCCGTGTCCCCGTGACCTCCCCCCGTCCCCTCCCCCGTCCCTGTCCCCTCTCCCGTCCCCTGTCCCTGTCCCTGTCCCCTCCCCCTGTTCCCATGTCCCTGTCCCCGTGACCACCCCCCCCGTCCCCTGTCCCTGTCCTTGTCCCCTCTCCCTGTTCCCTCTCCGTGTCCCTGTCCCCCTGTCCCTGTCCCCGTGCCCTCCCCTTGTCCCCCTGTCCCTGTCCCTATGTCCCCTTGTCCCTGTCCCTATGTCCCCTTGTCCCTGTCCCCTCCCCGTGTCCCCTCTCCCTGTCCCCGTCCCGTCTCTGTCCCCTCTTCCTGTCCCCCTGTCCCTTGTCCCCTCTCCCCTGTCTGTCCCTTGTCCCCCTTGTCCCCCTGTCCCTCTCCCCCTGTCCCCTTGTCCCTGTCCCCCTCTCTCCGTCCCCTGTCCCCTTGTCCCTGTCCCCTCTCCCCCTGTCCCTGTCCAATCCCCCTGTCCCCGTGTCCCTTCTCCCCCTGTCCCTGTCCCCTCTGTCCCTCTCCCCGTTCCCCTCTCCCTCCCCCTGTCTCCTTGTCCCTGTCCCCTCTCCCCCTGTCCCCCTGTCCCCGTATCCCCTCTCCCCCTGTCCCCGTATCCCCTGTCCCGCTGTCCCCTCCCCTGTCCCTGTCCCTGTCCCCTCTCCCCCCTCCCCCCCATCCCTGTCCCCTCTCCCCCTGTCCCCTTGTCCCTCTGTCCCCCCCCCTGTCCCTGTCCCCCTGTCCCGAGCCCCCCCAGGCCAGTTCGGAGCGGGTGCCGTAGCCAAGGATCCGGGGTTTATTCGCTGCGGTTAAACAAGAGCCCGAGCCCGGGGGGGGGGGGGGGGGGGGGGGGGGAGGAAGAGGGGCGAGGGGGGGGGGTGGGGGGGCCCTGGGGACCCCCGAGGGGACCCCGCGGGGCCCGGCTGGGGACCCCCCCCGCCCGGGGATATATTCATATTTATATATTCATATTTATAATCGCAGTGGT